>NW_028300808.1:3069487-3369487 GCF_049724085.1 Artemia sp. Qi Xiang Cuo
TCAAAGTTTTCCGTTCTCAGTCTCTGGCCTCACAACAAGATATTTTCCTCAGTTCTCTGGTATGTCAGAGAATTAAATAAAAGCAGGAATTAAAGAAGACCTAATTAAAGAAGATAAAAGAATTAAAGAAGAATTAAATTAATGAATTAAAGAAGACCTAATTTCTGGCTGATATGCTGATTTATTCCTTATCTACAATAGAAACTGTGATTAAAGAACTAAAAAAGAAATAGGTACTCAGTATACTCGTCTTGCAAAATAAATAAGTTGTACAAAAACGTGGATATTAATGGTGCATTTGACAAAGATAACTAATAGATAGAAGTATCTAATGAAGAACTAAAGTAAAGCATGATCCTTGAAGGTCATCTCTCCAAAATGTAATTTAGGTAAGTGACATCAAAGTATACTTTTTTTATACAATGTTTTTATGACATTGCAATTCTAAGCTTAAAAAATATGAAAATTCTCAAACGTCGTTATTATAACAAATTGTTTCGTAGCATTCTAAATATAAATAAGAACAACAAGCACGATGAAGGCCAAAGTTTCCCTTTTAATGAACTTTGAATAAGTTTTGTACATTTTTTAATCAAATATTATATTTATCTTTGAAAAGTATTCAAGATCATCTTCAAGGTTAAACAAAGTTAAATGGAAAACCCCTCTTCTATATTGCCAAAAAATTTCTTCAAGAGTTTTATATTAATTTTCATTTTCATTGGATGTTCTTTTAATTTCTTAAATATCAATAGTAAATCTATTCAGCATAGCGGGTGTAGGATTAAAGTCCCTGCAGCACTTTCCCTAGCAATTTAGCCAAAGTTGGATGGTCACAATAGAATTAAGCATTTTCAGCTGCATCCTGTTTTGAATTTTGTAATTGACAAGATTCATAACAGAAAACACTCTCTCAACGAAGGTGTTGCTGATGGGTAAGCCTAAGACAGAAAGAGCTGCTTAAGCTATGTCAACAAAGGTCAGCTTTTCCCACTCTCTTCTGTATTTTTTTTTTATTAAAACTTGACATTTTTCCCATATCTGATTTTCACACGAAGGATAACGCACGCTTTGATAGTTTAAAATTAAGTTGTCATGGAGCCTGGAATGCAATATGAGAATCCCTATGGGGCTCTAAAAATTTCATCTGTCTTTATTGTCAGATTCCTGAATCTGTCAGTAAGAATTGTCAGTAAACTCTATACTTTAAGATTTTGAGTTTTGTCATTGTAAGTGTGAAAGCAAAATGCGCCCACTTTGTGCCGAATTTTTCTAACATGCACCAAATCGGCGCAATGCACCAATTTGAAAATTCAATGTACAATCGACTAAAAATAAAACGCCCAAATGGCACAAATGCACACCACTTGGCAACACAGTGGCAAATTATGAAGAAACTGTGGGATTCTAAAGTCCCTATTAGTGGATCCAAAATGGAGATAGTTTTAACGACAACAAAAAATAGTCAATGTTGTTCTGAAAACTATTACATAGTACCATTTTAGAAAAAATTCCCAATTCCAGAATTTGTACGAGGGTATATGGACTATCATACAGTCTTTTTGCCACTTTGACTTGAAAATGATATCTTCAAATAGTAAACAATCCTTCTTTGTCTTTTGAAAAAAGCACTGGTTATAAAAATAAACTCCTTTCAGTAACGTTCTTACTAAAGGGCAAGAGCCGTTTCTAGGGTCAGTGGTGGCCAAGAAAAAAAAAAATTACACCACCCCCTTCTCGACTAATGTATAAGCAAAAAAAATCAACACAGTTGAAAATTGAACAAAAGTAGGAAGTTCCCCACCCCCGGCTCAACCCCTGAAGCATCGGCGCAACCTCAAATTGAGTTGCCTCAACAACGACATGAGATATTTCTTCCCAGAAGTTTAAGGCTTGTTCGCAGAGCAGTGCAACTACAGCTATTTCTACTGACTCTCGTTATCTTCTACAATGTAAAACTCTACAAATAAAAATCACTTTTAATTATAAAATTCGTGAATTGGAGCATAAACTTATAAATTTGCATTTCAGTATGAGGTGGGAATTATAATTTAATGGTATAATTGAATATTTATAGGATATCTAGTCTTCTAAGACCCATCTTAATCTATGCGCAGTCCGTTTGTTAAGAAGGAGTATGTGCAACACATAGGATAAGCTAACAGTGTGTAATTAAAAACTTCAGGGGATGTTGAACCAAACCAAAATATACTCTGTACATTAATCTTTTTGAAATAGTTTATGCAGTATGTGAAATATTTTCGAAACAGTTAGATGTATTAAGTTGAAACCTTCAAGGAATTATGAGGTTAATGTTTCTTTCGATTAAAAGACACTTTGTGCACCCTAGTTGTCAAAAGGACGTGTCCAAAATACTTTAGGAACGACTAGTGGTTTTTCGTAGAAAGTTTCAGAGAACGCTAAAGGGGAGTTTTACGCCTAGAGGAGGGGGAAAGAGGGGGAAAAGCTAAACTACTGCTTGGAATCATTTTGTATGTTTTAAATTTGACTTGAATATACAATCTAATATAATCTGTACTTAACTGAAAAAATTAAAATGAATTTACTAAAGAAAATGTGCATTGTCAGTTTAATATACATGTGCTGATATTTTTTCTTTAAAATTACAATTAATTTTTGATTCCTAAAGCTATAAAAGTAAAAATAATTAAAATAATTTTTTCCGGTTAAGTACAAATTACATTCGAGCTTTTAAAAAGCATGGGGTTTAGAACCCTACCCATATTAATTTCTGCTTGTTTTGAGTTTGACTCAGTTATTTATTTCAATATCTGTTAGTTTTCGGTTTCATTTATCTATTAGTACTGACTTGTGATAGCTGTATGCTTGGCAGATTATTTTATTCTACTTTTGGTTTGATGGAGTTTTTTACTGTTTTTGAAAAACTTATGTTGTAGAAAAAGTTTTTTTAATTAATTTCTGTCCGTTTTATATTGACATAGTCTTTTTCAAGGAGAAAGACTGAGCCTCTTCTAAAGTTAACAACCATCCCTTCCGTAAAAACCTTAACTACCCCCTGGGCATAACTTACAACCCCAGGCCCTTATCTCATGGGTTTGTTTCAACCCCAAAAGTTTTTGATATGCTGAACAAAATTGCTATCTCAAAATTTTGAATGGAAGTGCTTGAGGAGATGATGGGTGTGGGGGGAGAGGAGTTTACCCTTTGATCACTTTTGGCTAATAAAAAAGGAACTAGTCCTCTCAATTTCAAACTGAATGAACCCTTTTTGAAGCTTCTACGACAAAACGTTCAATAAGAACATGATAGACTCCAAGGGTATAACTTACAAAACTTGTCTTGAGGGCTATGAAGAGGTGTTTGTCATCCTGAAAGAAATAATTTCAAGACCATTCAACTACGTTGAATAAACTGGCAAGATCAAAATGTTGATCAGAAATTTTTGGGGAAATGATGGGCGTAAGAGGTGGTATTTCTTCCGATTCATTTAGACTATTAAAAAGGCCGATACCTTTCTCAATTTTCAATTGAATAAACCGTTTCTGAAGTTTACCACAACGCTATCTATAAAACCATTTTATGACCCCAAGGCATAGCTTAAAACCTTAGCCCGGAGGGATGTGGGGGGGGGATTTCCTACTCAAAAAATTAATTTTCGGACCATTCAACTACGTTCAACAAAATGGCTATATCAAAATGTTGATCGGAAGTGTTTGGGGAAATGATTGGGCGTAGGGAGGGGGCATTCCCTCTCCGATACCGTTTGACTATTTATAAAGTTAATAGCCCTCTCAATTCCCTTTTGAATGAGGCCTTAATGAAGTTTCTACGACAACGTTTACTATAAAAATATTATAAGCCCCCAGGTCATAATTTACAACTCTTGCCCTGAGGGTTTTCATCATTAAGAACCGAATTTCAAGAACTTTAAACAACGTTGAAAAAAAGAGCTCTCAAAAATTTGATTGGATGTTTTTGGGGAAATGGTGGGTGTGAGAGGGGGGCTAGTTGCCCTTCAATAACTGTCAAACATTAAAAAGAGCACTATCACTATCAATTTCCAATCGAATGAGCTTTTTTTGAAGTTTCTACAAGAACGCTTTCTATAAAAACCTTATATGCCCCCAGGGCATAAATTACAACCCTTATCCTGAGGGCTGTCGGGCGGGGGTTTTCATCCTCAACGACATATTTTCTAGAATTTTCAGCAACGTTAAAAAAATGGCTACTTCGAATTTTCGATTGGGTTTGTTTGGATAAATGGTGGGTGTGAGAGGGTGTTAGTTGCCCTCCAATCACTTTCTAATATTAAAAAGGTTATTATCCCTTTCAATTAACAATTGAATGAGCCCTTTTTGAAGTTTCTACGACCGCACTTTCTATAAAAAAAACATTATATACCCCCAGGGCAGAATTTACAGCCACTGCCCTGAGGAGTGTGGGGGGCTTATGATCCCCAACGAGATAATTTCCCGAACTTTCAACTACGTTGAAAAAAATGGCTATCTCAAAATTTTAATTGAATGTGTTTTGGGAAATAGTGGGCATGAGAGGGGGGTTAGCTGCCCTCCAATCAATTTCAACTATGGAACAGTGCACTGGCAATTTTCATTTCCAATCGAATGAGCCTTTTTTAAAGTTTCTACGACAATACTTTCAATAAGAACCTAGTATGCCCCCAAGGGTATAGCTTACAACTCTTGCCCTTAGGTCTTATGGGGGAGTTTCCTCCTCAAAGGCATAATTTCCAGATTTTTAAACTACGTAGTACAAAATGACTATCTCAAAATTTTGATTGGACGTGTTTGGGGAAATTATGGACTTGGGAGGGATTTTATTTGCCTTCCAATCATTTTTGACTATCAAAAAAGGTGCTAACCCTTTGAATTTACAATCAAATGAGCCCTTTTTAAGTTTCTACGACAATATTTTCTATAAGAACCTTGTATGCTCCCAGAGTATAAGTTACAACTCTTGCCCTGAGGGCTCTGAGGGGGTTATCATCCTCAAAGACCTAATTTCCAAATTTTTAAACTATGATTAACAAAATGGCTATCTCAAAATTTTGATTGCATGTGTTTGGGATAATAGTAGGTGTGAGAAGGGGGTTAGTTGCCCTCCAATCACTCTTATCTCTTACAAAGGGCACTAGCCCTTTCAGTTTCTGATCTTTGAAGTTTAGAAGAATGAGCCTGTTTTGAAGTATCCACCGAAACGGCTTTCTATAAAACCGTAGATGGGCCCAGGGCATAACGTAAAAGCAGCTCCCTGAGCGCTGTGGGGAGGAGGGTGTCATCCTCAAAGACCTAATTTCCAGAAGTTCCAACTACGGTAAACAAAATGGCCATCTCAAAATTTTGATTTAATGTGTTAGGGGAAATGATGGGCATGAGCAGGGGGTTAGTTGCCCTCCAATCACTTTTGACTATTAAAAAGGGTATTAGCTCTAATAAATATTTTTATCCTTATTGAAAATACACATACATTCTATTGATTTAATATAAATAGTTCTGAAGTTTGGTTTTGCTAGTTTTTTTCAGTATTCACTCTTAATCCTTGTTTGATAATTATGTTAAAAAAAAAAAAAAATCCTTCCTGTAAATGTCTGTATACTTCCCAATAACCAATAAATAATGCTGGCAATTCCGGCGCCCCCTTCATGGCAATTTCCCTTCCCCCATGAAAACTTCCTTCATGGACAGATCCTCCAACATAACCCACCCCCTCCCCACTACCAGAAAAAAAACCCTCCTGAAAACTTCTGTATACTTCCCAATAACCAATACTATATGTTAACATTGGGTAAAGTTCATAACTTTTAGCCCTCCCCCTGGGGACTTCGGGTAGATTGGAGTCAAGCTGTTCAAGCCTCCTGCCACACAGCTTTTTAACCTCGGAATACCAATTTTTTGGTTTATTAGTGAACCAATTTTCAACCTTATTTTTATAGTACGATCGTGCCAATTTACGAATTTCTCTTTTAATTGATTTTCTTTATTTATTGGCTTCACCTGGTTTACCATTTTTGAAAAGCTTCAATTTGGTTCTAATTAGTGTTTTTATAGTTTGGTTAATAAACGGTTTATCACTGGAGCACTTTTTAAAGCTTTTTTCTGGGAAACAAATGTGATATTTATCAATTAGCTTTTTGTGGAATGTAGCCATTTTCTCATCAAGAGTTTTTAAATTATAAATATCAGACCAATCTTCAGTATTCAGCCACATACCAAAAGAAAGAAGACCAGAATTTTGAAGAGGGCGATAAATGCCATAAGTTATTGAGAAAGAATGCTTAAAATTAGAGGAGGGAGATAAAAGAATCGAAAGATGATAACTTCCACCTAATGGAGGCAAAGCTGAAGGAGGGCTGTAAAAATTATACATATTAGTCAAAATAACATTAAGAGAGGTATTTCCCCGAGTCGTTAGTATTTTAATAATTTTCTTTACTGTAAGTGTGGTGCAAAAAGAATCCATTTTAAGGTCGTTGGCATCACCAACTAAAAAAAAGGCCAGCATTGGGGTCCTTAGAAATAACGAAATCAGTACTTGTCTGCAATTGGTGGATGAATTTACGTTTTGACTCGATATGTTTATTTGGGGAGTAATAGAAATCAGCTATTGCAATAATATTAAATGGACGAGGGAGTACTTTTGTTCTAATACTTAACAAGAGAGTTTCATCTTACTCGGATAAAATAGGGACTCGAATAACCTTTGGTTAAAGGCTGCTCTTATAAAAGAACAAACACCGCCACCTTTTTTCTGAGTGGGTGGTCTAAAAGACGGAGTTTAATAAACTCTGAATAATTTGTCAGGCGCAGGGACCCTGGGTCATGGAACTGTACTTCAGTAATTGCTATCATATCGATTAGATTCTGAAAGCACGTTGAGTTTATTTACTACTAATTACAAAATAAACTATATACAAGCAACCGCCCGGAGAAGGCTCAAAAAGCCTGATGAAAGACGGCTGCAATCCTCTAATTCTCAACCTCTCAAAATTCTAATTCTCAAAAAAAAAACCCATAAAAAAAAAAAAAAAACTTGAACACTCTCTCAAAAATTAAACAATAATACAAAAAACTATGAAAAAAAAAAAAAAAACATTAATGATGACAATAATAATAAATTACCTCCCCTCTCCCAATAAATGTTTTTTTATTTTTACTTTAAACGACCCAATGTGTTCAGCTTCCCGAACGCCAACTGGGATATCATTCCAAATAGCCGGAGCCAAATATCGAATCCCGAAACCTGCACGTGTGGTGTCTCGATACTCAACAGTATCGGGGAGGTGGGGTTTCGTTGAGATAGGGTAAGAAGTAGTTGAATTGGGAGGATTTTTGGTAGGGAGGAAAGGGGGAGATGGGAAGGTAAAAAGATGCTGGGAAATGGAAGTGGGAACTTTCTGGGAGGAGAGAGGTTGGATTTGCCTTGGAAAATGACGGATGGTAGACCAGAACCAGTCAACAGCATCCTGGGCGCATGGAGCGGATAGGGTATGCAAGGGGGTTTGTGACTGGGAGGGACACGAGTAAGGGGGGATTGTGGGAGGGTTTGGGGGCAGTAGCGTCTGTGATGATGATTTGACTGGTCGTAAGTAAAGTTCTGGGTTGGAGGGGCGTTTCGGGGATAGGATGCCTGGGGTATGTTGCTTTGTAACGGATAGGGAGGTAGGTAATGAGGGGTAATTAATAAGGGAGGTATTGGGTCAGTAGTGCTGCCTAAAAACGGGGCTTTCCAGTTTGGAATCCTTGGTAACAGCTGGGACTGTCCAAGTTTGTGTACTTGTATTTTGTTTGCAGCTTGTTTTTTTTTTTTTTTAAGGAAGGGGGGTTATAAATATGCAGGTTATAACATCCGAAACAACGCCCACTTAATGCTAACTTACATAAAAGAACATGGTCAAAATTACACTTTGCTTTAGCACACTTGCCAGTGAGGTACAAACGACATAAATACAGTAACCAGCAATTCTTTTGGTCGCACTTGTTATTTAAAAAACGGGAACCAATTCTTTGACTAGCTTCCTTTTGTTTTTTGAAGTTACGGGTAATAGATCCATGATTATAGAGGCACTTTGGACCTAATTTACAATTTCTTTGCTTAAAAAACTTGCAATTTTTATAACACTATTATCAGGAATACTTTTTTCCTGCAGCTTGCTTGGAGCAGGATCATTTGCAAAATGACATTTATCACCTAATTTGCAAAAACCTGCCAAAATTATATTTGCACATTTGCGAATATTTGCAGGGAAGTCCTTATTATTAGGCAGATTCACTTCCGTACTTTCAAAACAAATTTGGGCGTCTCTGATTAAGTTCTCAAGATCAGGATTATAATTAGGTTGAATAGAGGTGATATTGGGGTAAGGTACAATTTCTGAACTTAGGTTTATGTCATTCGTAGTGGCTAAAGTTGATGAACTTAATCCTCTGCTTCCTTCATTAATATTCATTGAGCTTGGGGACAATGCACTGTTTTGATGATGAGAATCTAAGGTGTTATTTACCTCGTTTGGGATGGAATTATTTATAGGTCGACTTCTTGAATCATTTTCATAAATTGACAAAAAATCTGTAATTAGCATTAACACATCCATTAACTTTTCTTTTAAAGTCAAAATTTTTGTAAAATCTGGTTGTAATGAGGGGGCTGCCGTGACGCTGTCCGTTTGAACATATTTATTCATGCTGCATTCAGTGGTTTGGCATGATACGTGCGTTGAACCTTCGGGAAAAACTTCAAGAACTTGGCACTGGGGCGGGGCAAGGAAAATTGTAGGACCAACTGAACTAGGCCCAGCCTCCTGAGACTTGTTTGATTTTTCTGTTAAAAAAGAAAGCTGGCTCTGTGAAGGGTCAGGATAAGGAGTAGGACTACATAGGTCACTTAGGATGCTAAGAATTCTTTTTCTTTCAACTGGGGTACAAGGCGTTCGAGGGAAGCCAGAACGGGGTACAGAAAAACCCGGAGAAGAAGTAAGGTTTACCTTGGATTTAGTGGAGGAGTCAAGGCACATCCAGAACTTACTCCAATTAGTAATATCTATCCTGGCACACTTTTTCGGCCCCTATGTGGAACCAAGAGTCACAATTGGCACATTTGATTGAGTTAGATGTAACTCGTAGTCTGCATTCTGGACAATATTGTTTTTGTTTTGCCATTTGGTACTGCAAAGGTCAACAATCACAGTAGCTTAGAACTTAGAGAGATTTTGACAGGTTGAACTCTGACAAAGAGTGTTGGAAACTTGACCCTCTCTGAAACAAGATGGTTGAGATATTGTTTGATAGAGCAAGTTATCAGAGAGGGCCGACAAAAAAGGAGAATCTTTAGTGCAAAAGCCAGATCCATCAATCCATTGGATTTTAGGAAGGTTAAATTTCTCCCAGAAGGACAAAATCATAATATTTGAAATTGGACATCACATGTGATAACAAAGCAGCCAATAACAAAGGAGTCCAAAACAAAGGGAGCATTGGGCTTCTATAAACAACACTCACTTCAATTGAGATTGTTTGATTGTATATTTTTATCCAAATGGACTCAATTTCATCAGTGGTCAGGAATTAAGCAAAGTTGTGTTCTATCGCCCTATCGATGGATCATTTGAATTTACTTTGTCTTAAGGAGCACAGGAAAGGCAATGAGAGAACACGGAATCAAATGGACAGCAAAAACTTTCCTGGACTTACATTACTCTGATGATTTCAGCATCCTTGATGAAAATGTGAGCAAAACGAATGAACTTTTAGAGGTTTTGCAAGTTCAGGGTACTAGAATCGGTTTGATGATTATTGTGAAATATACTAAGTCGCTAAGGCTAGGAATAACTGAAGATCAAAAGGTTACGTTGGGTAACGAAAGGATTGATCAGGTGGACAGCTTCACCTGCCTTGGTAGTATCCTTAATAAAGATGGTGGGAGCAGTGAAGATGTTAAAAGTAGAATAGCCAAGGCTCAGGGTGTTTTTTCACAGTTAAAAAAAGTTTGGAAGAATAGGAAGCTAATTCTGCAAACTAAGGTTAGAATATTGGAAGCTACAGTAATGACAGGGGCCAAATATGGTTCTGAAGCATGGGCACTCCGAAAAGCGGATTAAGATTTACTAGATATTTTTCAGAGAAATTGCCTACGGATTGTTCTGGGTACCCTGTTAACTGACCGTATTTCAAAAAGTGAGCTGTACGAAAAATGTGGTCATAAGTCACCATTCACCAGTTCTAGCAGCTACAGTAAAATGGGCATCATCAGCAAAACATGGTAGAATTCCTTTAGTAGCGTAAGTATCAAGGTCTAAAGAACAAGACACATTACTTGAAGCTCTACAAAGGTCATTAATATAAACCAAAAACAACAAAGGGCCCAAAACGGAACCCTGGGGTACTCCAATCGAAATATATTCAATTTTAGATGTAACTCCATCCATCACGACACACTGAGTACTTCCACTAAGAAAACTAACTATCACATTTAAAAAATCACCACGTATACCACTACTATATAACTTTTGATCTAGTATATCATGATCAACAGAGTCAAATGCTTTAGTAATATCCAAAAATATCGAAGCTACTTCAGACCCTTGTCTAAAGCATCATTAATAAAAGTTGTTAAAAACAAAACTGCATGCTCTGTAGAATGATGACTCCTAAACCCAAACTGACTAGAACTAAAAAAATTGTCTTTTCTCAAAAAAACATACCATCCTACTATAAATCAACTTTTCAAACACTCTAGAAATAAATGGCTGTAAGGAAATCGGTCTATAATCACTAAAACAATTCTTATCTCCTCCTTTAAATATCGGGATAACATTCGCGCAATTTAGACAATCGGGAAAAATTCCAGCTTCTAAACAATTGTTTATAAGTCCTAAAAAATGACTAGATATAACAGGTAATATCGACTTCAAAACCTTCAACGAAATAAAATCGCCTCCTGATGCACCATTTTTCATTATTATTTGTTATATCAAATAATGCATCAATACTTACAGACTTAAGGTACGCAGACAAATCACAATCTTCAGGTAGGAACTGACGAAAATCTCCATCTTGATCAAATACTGGCACGGATGATGGCACACGCTGCCCAATAGTAGTGAAGTGATTACACATCTCATCTGCAACATTATTATTCATTCCTATATATTATCTGGACGGATCAAGACGCTACCAGGGCAAGTCACCGACTTAATCAATTTCCAAATCTTACTCGGGTTACCCTCAACTTTTTTAAACTTAACCTTATAATATTCTACCTTTGCCTGTCGGAGTACAGCATTTAACCTACTATTATAAACTCTATATATTCCTTTATCATGAGGATCATTGCTCCTTGTTGACAACTTATATAAAAAACGTCTTCTATTAATTGACTGTAACAAACTCTTTGTAATCCAAGGTTTATTCGGAGACACCCTTCTCTTCTGTATTCCTGACACTTCACAACATTCCAAAAACGTATCCTTAATCTTACCATACCAAAGCTCAAACTTCAAATTTAAATCTAATTCTTCTTGTAAAAATTTAAAGTCTAACTTTTCTATTTTAATCTTAAATCTTGACGCAGGGGCGGATCCTGGGGGGTGAGGGTGGCACCCCCCCCCCTCACTTCGTCGCCATGCGGGTCCTGTTCCTACTTAACGCCCTTGTGCGGTAATTACAATTGCTCCTCCCGCAAGTTTGTTGCAACAATGACAATAACTGTTACTACAGAGTAGGTTTGAAAACGTTCAAAAACCCTTTTAGGTAGGCAAACTGACGACTAGGATCTAAGTTAGAATACCCCCCCCCCCCAAAAAAAAATAGCGTTAGTACGAGATCCATGAAAAGCACACTAGGACCTTAGCTACTACCTCTCATCACATTTGAAAAACTACAATGAAAACGATACGCATTTCGAACAGTGTGGCTTTTTTTGTCGAAACCCATCAGCAACTAAAAGAAGAAACAGACGAAGCTGAATAACATTACAGGAAAATATACAACAGCACAACAGCAACCTTATAAGAAAATCGAAATATATCTTCTTGTGATTATTATCTCTTCTAATCAGAAGTTGTACCAAACCAATTCTGCTCAAGTCATCCTCAGGGCTATACTGTGGTGTTTATCCTCCCCATAGTATAGTGCAGACGGTTTGATATCATCTATTCTCCCTTCTTGTTTTTAGTTTTATTTTTGTGTTTTAAAGCTTTTTCCAATAGGCAATGCTTAGAAGTCCTCCAAAAAAAAAGTCCCCCTAGATCCCAAATCAAATTCCAGTGATAGTGTTATAGTGAAAGATACCCATCCTGGCTGGTCAAGCATCCTATCTCAAAGTTCTAATGATAGCTCCAATTCGGAAAATAGGACAATGATAAGTGTAGGGGCTAATGTAACCAGAAACGATGATAATGGGTTTCAAGAGGTCCTCTCTAGAAGTCCTAAAAAAAGGAAAAAAATCTCCCTAATTAAAAGCATTTCCCCTCTCCCTGCCCATGATTCTCCCTCCAAAAACTTAGGAATTTACCTTAAAATTACTCCCACTACCCCTTTTGAAATAAAAATGATCACTGCAATAAGAGTTGCAATTTTTAAATTGCTAAAATCAATGTTCTCTCTTAACATTAACCGTGATGTATCTCTGCTAATAGCTGTAGAAGATCAGAAATCAGCAGATACAATAATTAACCTTAAATACCTTCTGAATACCCCAATTATTGCATCTAATTGGAACCCAAAACAATCACCAACAAAAATACTAGTTTATAATGTTCCCCCAGAGATATCTACTCAGGAGTTAAAAGAAGGCCTCTCAGATAGGGCTGGAAAAACAAACCCAGTTGAGGATGTTACCCAACTTGGAAAACCTAACTCTAATGGCATAAAAACTAGTAGATCCTTCTTATTCACACTAAAGGATAAAATTGATATCCCAGAAAAATTATTCCTATTTGGGCAAATCAAACCACACAAGGAATACAAACCTAAGCCTATTCAGTGTCAGAAGTGTTCCAAACTGGGACACACGACAAACAAATGCAATGAAATTCTCCAAGAGTGTAGTAATTGTAAATCTTTCCATCCTAAAGAGCTGACAACTTGCAACAACACTCAGCCTACATGCATCAATTGCAAAGGCCCACATAAATCTACAAATAAATCATTATGCCCTGCATACAAGAAAAGAGCTCTAACACTCCAAATATCAACAGAGAAGGCTATCCCATACCCCTTTGCAGCAATGGAAGCAAATGCTGCCCAACAATACCAAATAAAGCCTGTAATGAAACCAACCGAAACCCCCAAGTCAAATGCTCCCAATGCATCAAGCACCCCATATAAAACACCATCTTCTAAGCCCCCTAGCTCAAATCCCTATCAGAAGGAATCACCAAGCCAACAAGCCTCCTTTTCCGGTGAGATGAGGCCAGCCTGGCCCTCCCTCCCAAGAAGAAACAAACCACAAAAACTACCAGGAATCAATCCCTTAACCAACAAACAGGATGCACTACCAAAAATGCAATCCCCAAATATATGCTTATTCATTCTAAACTGTAATGCAGTTCAGGCCATGAACATACATCCACTACAGAAAACAAAAATTATTGCAGAATTGCCAAAAATCTACATCCCAGATGATATGCTCATTCAAGCAAAAACAAATCTTGCTTTACTTTTAACAGAGCTGAACATTGATACACAGTCATATGAAGAATAAATCAATAAAACAACATTTATCAATACTCCAATGGAATGTAAGGTCACTCACAGAAAATAAGCTAAATGAACTAATATCATTTATGAATAATAATTCCATTAATATTGCTTGCTTCCAGGAAACTCATTTAACCCAAAATCAACAAATTAAGTAAATGGGATATACTATCCTGAGATAGGATAGATCTTCAGAGAGAAAAGGAGGTGGTGTAGCTTTATTAGTTAATAATAATATAAAATTTTGTGGCATCAATTTTCCAGATTTTGAAAATGATGTTGATGTAATTGGTATAAGTGTTTGGCTGAATAATTTAAAAACATACATAATAAGCTTTTATAACCCTAATGGCCAAACTACATATTCAAAGGATTTCTTTAATTATATAAATAATTCTAATATGTTAAAAAATATCATTATTTGTTGTGAATTCAATGCCCACAGCCTTTTGTGGGGGAATAAACCAGCAAATAAAGCTGTTAAATTTATTCAGCATATGACTTCAAATAAAAATGAATTAGCTGTTGCTACCCCTCCAAACCTGAATACATATTTCAACCCCAAAAGTCGCAAATTCTCCACAATTGACCTACAGATTGTATCTTTAAATTTTTTGAACAAAATTTACATAAATAAAATTGATAGTCTATGTACAGACCACTTTGCTATAGTTTGCTCCCTAAATTAACCTGCTGAAACTTCATCTCATACCTCCAAATATATCAACACTAAAGCAAATTGGTCTATTTTCCGAAATAAGCCAGATGATGAAATTACAAGTTTCACCCAAAGTTCATGCATTTCTAACACAACAGTTGACACACATGCTGAAGCGTTGACATCTTTACTAATAAATACAGCTAATCATGCTATCCCCATGACAACACCTAAGAAAACATTCCCTAAACAAATTCCTAAATCATGGTGGACAAATGAGTGCCTAAATAAATGGAGGATAAAAAAGGCAGCTAGGACAGAATTCATAAAAAAACCATCACCTACTACTTATTTAAAAAAATTACAAGCAGATTCTAATCTAAAAAGGACTATAATAGATGCTAAATATAAATACTGGAATAATTTTGCAAATAATCTCTCCAGAGAAACGCATGAGCCAATTATACATAAAGTCATAAGCCACATATGTGGGAAAAAGACTTCTCCCAACCCACTCCTTATGAGCTTATAAATAATAATACCCATTATGACAATGATAATAAAAAGGCTAACCTATTTGCAACTCTTTTTGTTAATAAGCTAACATCAAATAATCAAAGCAAATTGTCCACAATTCCTATGAACCCTAGTTACCAACCACGCCCAGGACCCGAGTACATAACTAATCCATTTTCAATCCAGGAATTGAATAATGCAATACATCATATTAGGTCCAAAACTAGCAGCAGTTAAGACAGTATGCACCCTACATGGATAAAGAATCTCACACCATCATACAAACAAGAACTGATAAATTGTTATAATCACGCTTGGGCATCTTCTAGCTTCCCCAATATATGGATATGTTCGTCCCTCCTACCAATCCTAAAGAAAAATAAACCAAAAGATAACCCTGAGTCTTATAGGCCCATAATGATTACACCTGTGATGGGGAAAATAATGGAGAAAATGATTTATCACAGACACCTCTGGTTTGTTGAGAAAAATAATATGATCCCACACACTCAAACTGGATTCAGAAAATACCACTCCTGAACAGATGCTTTTATTTTGCTAACAAATGCAATAAATGAATCTTTCTCAAAAAATAATATCCTAGTGGCAGCTTTCCTAGATTTTGAAGGAGCATATGACAATGTGAACCGCCAAATCCTTTTAAATAAACTTGCAAACCTTGGAGTACCTCCTAAGCTAGTATCCTTTATTAAATCCTTCATAGAAGTGCGAAGTTTCATTGTTTGTGTTGGTTCAGCCTCTTCACACCAAAAGACAATATCCAAAGGCCTATCTCAGGGAGCAGTCCTCAGTTGCCTCCTATTTGTCCTATATCTCTGGGACATGAACCTACCCCACACGAATCTACAATATGCTGATGATCTGGTGCTATGGTCATCTGGCAACACCTTTCAGATAGCACAGTCAGATCTGCAAGTCACTTTTCCAGTTTGAAAAATTCTCTCAACATTCAGATGTACCCATTGCACCCACCAAGTCAAAAATAATCCAATTTCACTGGAAGCGAAACCATGTTAATGCAAAACTAACTCTAAATAAAACAACTATTCCAGAAGATAATCATATTAATTACCTAGGTCTCATGCTTGACCAAAAACTTAATTTCCATCTCCACATTTCAAACACAATAAAAAAATGTTATAGAAAAGCAAATATACTACAAAGACTTCTTTCCACACCCTGGGGTTGTAAGGAGAAAACCTTACTCCAGTTTTATAAATCACATATAAGACCCCATATTGACTATGGGCTCATTGTCTATGGTGCATGTGCAAAGACCCAGATGCAAAAAATTGAAACAACACAAAATGATATAATACGTCTCATATTTGGTCTTAGAAAACCCACAAGCACCAAGTTTCTGCTTATGGAGAGTGGATTAACAACAATAAGGGAGAGACGTAGATTTCTCTTGATAAAACATCTTACAAAAATTGAATCAAATAGCTCACACACAATACATTATTGGTTAAGAAATCCAGCCATGTATAGAGGTATTGCAGATGAGTATGCCAATATTCAAAAGAAGTTCCCTGTACCAGCAAAGTCTATTGCACCTACTTTCCCCCAATCCCCTCCATGGGATTGGTCATTTCCCATAATAAATACTGAATTTTCAAAATGGAATAAAGATTTAACCCCCATTGCTTTTGTCCAGAAAAAATTTGCCGAACTTAATACAATTACCTATAAAAATCACTTCCAAATATTTGTTGATGGGTCAAAAATGAATGAGAAGGTTGCAAGTGGTGTTTTCCTTACTAACATGAAAATTGCAATGGGCGATATATTATTTAATAATTTATATATAATGTCTTATGAGTTAAATGCCATAATCATGGCATTATAACAACTTAATCAAAACAAATCTTTGATTGAAAATTCGAATAATATTATCATCTATTCCGACTCTTTATCAAGCCTTGAGTTGCTGGCCTCAGCTCCTCAATATAAGTTGGACATTGACACTTATCATTGTCTCAGTATTATTGATAATCTTGCTTTACGTGGCATAAAAACTTACTTTCAGTACATTCCTAGCCACTCTGGCATAAGTGGTAATCATCAGGTTGATGAAATAGCAAAAAATGCTATAAATATTGACCAGCCAAGTGGGAGACCAATCCCAATTAGAGATATTTACCGATGGAGGCTATCAGATATTAATTTTAATAAGATTAATCCCATCCTTTCCCCCTTTCCCAATAAGTATCTTTCTAAAATTTATCATAGAATTCGTATTGGAACAAATGGACTAAATTTCCTTGCATTCTCATATAAGCTTTCTAATTCAAGTGGTTCATTTCCCCTGTCCCCTCTTTGCAGGCATTGTAATATGAATAATGAAACAATTGACCATTGCCTATTTGAATGTAATATGCTGACGTCTGCACAACATACCTTGCTTTCTAAACTGTTAAAATACTTCAAACACCACAAACTCCCACTATCAGCCAAGAGCCTAGCCAACTATACCTTCACACAGAGCATAGAAATCGACATCTATCATCTTATATTTGAACTCCTAGAGTCGAAAGATCTGCTGAAAGATATCTGAATATATATAATAAATATGAGGCATTCAAGACAGTAGCTCTGTAGCCCACAGAGTGAAGCAAAAGGAAAAGGGCTAAATAGTTATACTGAAAAGCCCGCTTGCTGTTAAATAGAAGAAGAAATATAGATTAAGATTGATTACATTTGAGATTTTCAACTTAATTTTGCTATTCTAAAGGACAATTTTTTATCAAAATTTATTTTTGTGGTTCTATTTAAGTCAAATATATAGAAGACTGGTGCTTAAATAATAGTTTAAGATGAACATTTTGGACTCTGAAGTGGTTTGTTTATTTTGTTGAAGCAATATTTTTATTTGACGAATAAATAAATAATTTACCAATCGAGTTTGATATATTTGAAAGGATTATGTTTAAAAGGAAGAAAGTGTGGATAAAAATTTACAGTATATCGCACTAATGAAACTAGAAGATTGCCTAAAATACAAAGATATTAATTCTTGAAAGTATCAGTAACTTTGGATTTTTCAATGCTCAAATGATAAACAAGAAACTTTAAAATTCATTTTGTTTTCAGTAAAACATACTTGACTCCTTGATGTTTTGAGGGTTTTCGGGGTGGGAGAGGTGGTCCCATTCTTTAAGAGCATAACTAGGACATAAACTCTTATTTACAACAGGTTTTATTGAAATCTGGCTACTTCTTTCGGCAGATGCTCAGATGACAAGAATGGCACCTCGCACTCCAGACATCACATTGCGACCAGAGACTCAAAGGACAGAACTAGAACAAAGACACAAAAAAAAGACAAAGTTTAGGAACCCTCCCTCCTTTGAAGGTGGATAGCTTATTCAGTCTAGTTCTGGATCCAAGTTATATCCAGCAAAAAAATACTATTTAAAAAATGTATTTTTGGATTTCCAGATTAATTTTTTCGGTATATTTATTATAAATTGAGAAAAGGTATAAAAATTGGATATCACCTGTACGAAAAGTTTTGAAGAGTATCCTTGAATCAAAATAACAGAGCCCTACAAAGTTCAATTTCAAAATTAGGACAATTTCATTTGTTTCCTGTTATATATTTTGATTAGCAGAGCCCGTCAGACGACACGTAAAAAAAATGTATAAAAGACGTAACCTACAATCCCTTATGAGCCAAAAAAAAATATTTTGTCCTTCCCCCAAAACAAATCCAAAGTCTCTTAAAAAAAACAAAAGCTCAAACTTGATTCCAAAACTGGGAGACAAAAAAGAGTAGAGAGAGACAGAGAGAAAGAGAGAGAGAGACAGAGAGAGAGAGAGAGAGAGAGAGAGAGAGAGAGAGAGAGAGAGAGAGAGAGACAGAGACAGAGAGAAACAGAGAGAGAGAGAGAGAGAGAGAGAGAGAGAGAGAGAGAGAGAGAGAGAGAGAGAGAGAGAGAGAGACAGACAGAGAGACAGAGAGACAGAGAGACAGAGAGAGAGAGAGAGAGAGAGACAGAGAGAGAGAGAGAGAGAGAGAGAGAGAGAGAGAGAGAGAGAGAGAGAGAGAGAGAGAAAGAGAGAGAGAAAGAGAGAAAAAAAAAAGATAAAAGAGAGAGAGATAAAGAGAGAGAGAGAGAGAGAAAGAGAGAGAGAGAGAGAGAGAGAGAGAGAGAGAGAGAGAGAGAGAGAGAGAGAGAGAGAGAGAAAGAGAGAGATAGAGAGAGAGAGAGAGAGAGAGAGAGAGAGAGAGAGAGAGAGAGAGAGGGAGAGAGAGAGAGAAAGAGAGAGAGAGAAAGAGAGAGAGAGAGAGGAGGGGAAAGAGAGAGAGAGAGAGAGAGAGAGGGAGAGAGAGAGAGAGAGAGAGAGGTGGGGGGAGGGCTTTCAAGGACTTTCAAAGTCCTGAACACAAAACATTGCACATCTCACGTCATGACCGACGAAACTGCTAATTTATTAAAACCGAAATCATAATCGAGCTGTCAATGGAAACCGAAGCTTGATTTTTATGAAGTCACCAATGTTGCTAAGCCTATTTACAACAAGCAATTCAAATAACTTGCACAGTATAGGTGCAACAGTTATTGGGCGTTAAGAAGAACACTGTCCCCCATCTTTTTCCTTCTTTAATACAGGAGTAATTACCCCCGTGCAGAATAGGTCTGGAACAACCCCAGCATTAAAAATCCTTTGGTACAGGAGACAAAGGTGCTCGACAAGGTTCTGACTTCCCGCTTGCAGATGCAATCCACACAGGTTATCTATCCCCCTCGACAACTTCTTCTTCAGTTTTGAGAGTGCCTCACTGTCTGACAAATTATAAACAATAAAACCAACTTCCTGTTCACATTCCGCAAGACTCGCATCAAGCTCAATAGAAAATTTATTTTCCAGATCTGTATTAGGCGATGAAAACTCATGCGTAAAATATTTAACCCACTCACTCTCGATGGGCAGAACATCAACTGATTCTTTACGTTTCTTCTTTTTTAGGAATTTCTACGTGCGATCGGGTTTTTGCTTTATATATTTACTATCACATTCAATAATCAATGCACGATGTATAGCGAGGGTTTTAGCGAATCTTCGCTTAGCATATAATCGGATGTAGTTCAGTATACCATGCCTTGGTCGGTCATTATCTATCCACATTCTTAACCAGAATTTTCGAAAAAAAGAGGAAACACCCCTTAAAAGTCATAGTATCTTAATGAATCACACCATCAGATTCAGCGTATCAGAGAATTCAATTGTAGAGGTTTCAAGCTCTTATCTGCAAAAATGTGGAATTTTGTATTTTTTGCCAGAAGAAAGATCATGGATGCGTGTTTATTTGTTTATTTGTTGTTGTTTTTTCCAGGGTTGATCGTATCGACCCAGTGGTCCTAGAATATCGCGGGAGGGCTCATTCTAACGGAAATTAAAAGTTCTAATGCCCTTTTAAAGTGACAAAAAATAGAGGGCAACTAGGCCCCCTACCACGCTCATTTTTTTCCCGAAGTCATCCGATCCAAATTTTGAGATAGCCATTTTGTTCAGCAATGTCGAAAATATGATAAATATGTCTTTTAGGATGACTTAATCCCCCGAAGTCCTCAGGGGGAGGGTTGAAAGTTATGAACTTTACCCAATTTTAACATATAGTACTGGTTATTGGGAAGTATACAGACGTTTTCAGCGGGGCTTTTTTCTGTTAGTGGCGAGGGGGAGTGTGTCGGGGGTTATGTGGGAGGATCTTACCATGAAGGAAGTTTTCATGGGAGAAGGGATATTGCTATGAAGGGGGTGCCGGACTTCCCAGCATTATTTAAATAAATATCAGAAATTATATATAAAAAAAAAACAAGTTTTTTAACTGAAAGTAAGGAGCAACATCAAAACTTAAAACGACAGAAAACATTACGTATATGATTGGGTTCATCCCCTAGTCAATACCTCGCTCTTTAAGCCAAAAAGCTATTTATTCTAATTAACGGCATTTGTGGCTAAGGGGTCATTTTTAAAGAATTGGAACAAAATTCGAACTTTAGCTTAAAGAGCAAGGTATTGACTAGGGGGCGAACCCTCTAATATACGTATTAAAAACATAAGAATATAGAGGTTCGTTACGTAATTTAATTCGTAAGATACGTATATTTATTACTAATAAAAACGTTCGTAAATAAAATTAAACAGGTTTCGAGAAAGCCATTTAACCAAATAAAAGTAGAATTAATATTCAATTTTTTTTTTTAATTATTCATGTACGGTGAGCCAAAATCAAAACCTGCATTAATTCAAAAACGTTCAAAAATTAAAAAAAAAAAAGAATTTTTTTTCTCCATGTGCTTGATTGTTTCTTTTTAATTACAGATGCAGCTAATTATGTACCATAATTCAAGCGGTCGAGAAGCGTTCACGAAAAAACTGAAGTCAAAAGAAGTGCACAGAGCAATTTCCCTTCATCCCATTAAACAACACGCCTACCTTTACAGACTGCATAATTATATGAATGTAAGTACTGCTCCTGTAGCTTTAATGATTAGTGTGCTGCTAAACTATTGCTTGAGAATGGTGTCGATAAAAGTTATAATGTCAGTTTTACAAAAATCAAATTTATTTTACAGTACCGGGTCTTCTGTTGGGCTTACTTTTCAAGCGAAATCAGGGCAGATATGTACGAAGGAATTTATTTCTGTTTGGAGTGGATTGCATCTTATAAGAATAGGACGTAGATAATTTTGAAGACGACACTGCCTTTTTCTGACCATAAATGTGACAAAATTCCTGTTTTTCAAATTCTCACTGACAAAACCATAAAACCATCAAATAATCAACACACATAACCATCCATAAAAACTCTATCGCGTGCCCAAAACAACTACAATAACATTGACCCCATTAACCACGTGTTCTCCCTAATGACTCTATAGTCCATGAAAGTGACAAAGTTCCTGTTTTTCCATTCTCACTGACAAAGACCATAAAACCATCAAATAAATTGACCAACACACATAACCATCCATGAAAACAGACATAAATGTGACAAAGTTCCTGTTTTTTCATTCTCACTGACAAAATCCATAAAACCATCCATAAATGTGACAAAATTCCTGTTTATTCATTCTCACTGACAAAAACCATAAACCACGTGGTTCTGATCGCGCTGGTACCCCCATCTCTACTATTAGAGAGAAACCATTCTCTCTTTATGTCTTATTTGTTACCTAGCCCCTCACCCCAAAACTCCGAGACCTGCGATCAATATCCAGATATATATTTCAAGACAAAATCAACACAAATTACTATGGCTGAAAAAGTAAAACCCAAACCGAACAGAAATTAAAATGAATATTAAAAACTAAGCAAAAAACGGTGAGCCGTTACAAACGTTTTCTCTTTTAAGATTACAAATCTAAAAACTGAAAATAGCCGAATTTAATGAATTAACATCATAAGTCAATATAAATCGTCCAACATTCTTTCCAGTTATTTTGACTTTTATACAAATTTGATTTGTTTTTTCTTTTCTTTGGTGGATGTTATTATACATAAGAGCAAGATTGTTCAAAACTATTATCATTTTCATATATCATATACATGTTTACCTGGTTTGAAGAGGAGAGGGATTAGCAACCCCTTTATTTCTAAACCGTCTTTCTTTATTTGATTAGCATTATGATATCATTTGTTTGATATGTTGTTCCAAATGTTATGAAAAATCTAAACAAACGACTCAAAATAGTAGTTGTTATCTATAAGGCAAAATGGCATTATGATGGATATCCAACGGTAAGCCTTCTGTGGTGTGTAAAATTACTGTTTGTTTCACTGGCGGACCCAGGGGGCGGCCCTCCCAAAGATTTTCTGGCGCCCACTTTCCCTCTTCTTTTTTTCAACCTCTCTTTAGAATAAACTTGTCAATTTGGTCAATTATTGGTACGTTTGTCACATTGCCCTCCCCCCAATATTTTACTCATTGGCACCCTTGTCACGTTGGCCTCCCCCCAATATTTACTCTAGATCCAACCCTGGTTCGTTTTCAAACCTACCGGTTTTAAAATATTCCCCGTAGCCCATGGGTCAAGGGCTGCAAGTTATGCAAGTTGCCCATAGTTTATATATATATATGTTTTTTTTTTCAGGGAAATCGAAATGTTTGAACCTGGGTCTCCAAAGAACCTTAAGGTATTAATGTGAAACTTTTAGAATTTAGTCAAAAAGATACTAAACCCAATCAAAACACACTATGCACTTGCTGGTTGCCAAAAAAGGAATATCAGCAATGCCTAGGGAGCAGATGAGGGTATTAAGTTCAAGCTTCTGAGGTCTGTTGAAGAAGAATTGGGGAAAAACCAATCCCCCCTCCTTGGACATTACAAAGCCCCCTCTACTCAACACTTGTCAAACTCATGAAACTGTTATTTTGTTTAACTAAGTCAAAAGGTATAATAGCTATGCCTCCAGTGATGCCATGGCCCTCCATTAACTAGACTTTCAAGACATGTTCCAAGGGATGTCGAAAAATGGCTGGAGAGCTGCAACCCTCTCCATGCCTTTTTTGGCTACCCTCCCTCAAAACAAGTCAATAAAAATAATGAAGTAGCCAACCTGCTGTAAAAAAGTGTGCCAAGCACAATCAAAACGCACTATGTGCTGCTGGTGTAATATCTAAAGAAGAGCTGCGGGTATTATATTAGAACTTTCAGGGTATGTTGAAGTCATTGAGGACAACCAGCCCTTTACATGCCCTTTCTAAATGCCCCTCCCCTTAAAACTGAACGAAATTTAGAAAAAAATAAACAATTTTATTCAAAATAATCAAATGGTGAAATAGTTATGACTCTGAGATTCGAAAAGGCTAACATTATTAAAGTGAAACTTTGAGGAATGTTGAGGGGTATGTTAAACTAGATCAAAAGACACTATGTGCATTCATTTTACAAAACAGTTTTATCTGCAATATCTTCAGAACGGATGAGGGCATTAAGTTTAAATTTCCAGGTCATGATGAGGGGGTACCTATAGAAAAGAAAAATTGAGCGTGATTGATGTATGGAAACGGTGGACATAAGTAGCAAGTTTTCTTAACACTAACAAACCAAGTTTGAAAATCCTATCCTGCATCAAGACTTTTGATTTATGAATCGAAATAATAGTCAAACACTTCATGGTAACGAACTGTAATTAAGTAATGGCTCATTCTTAGAGTAAAAAAGTAAAAAAACACAAGTTCTGATAGTATTCAAAAGTTTTAACTATAAGAAATGTTTCAAAAGATACAGCCATTTAATGTTTATTTTGTATTCGCCTCTATTTTCACAACGTTCATGGTTCATTTTACCGTTTAAGGAAAAGTGCGATTTCTCTGCGTATAGAAAAAACCACGTTTAAAAATCCTACTCTGCAATAAGACTTTCGATTTATGAATCGAAATAATAGTCCAACCGTTGGTGGTGAAAAACTGTCATAAGTTGCGGTTCATTTTTATAGTTAAAAAAGTCAAAGAAACAGGTTTTGATAATCTTCTGAAGTTTTAACAACAAGAAATGTTTCAAAAGAAACAACCATTTTTTTATCACTTTACATTTGCTTCTATGTTCACAATGTCCAAAATAATCCTTTTGTTAGCTATTACTGAAGCAAATCGTTTTGGTCTAGCAGGTAAAATAGTCCCCTGGTGATTATTTATAATCTTAACTCCCTTATTGATTGTTGATTCACTCTTTAGAAGGTTATCATAAATTGAGTCAATATTTAAATTACCTGTGTCCCTATTTATGGAAAGGTTAGCAAACATATGTTTTTTAATTTCTATGGCTTCCCTCGCCCATTGAACACAGTGTAACCCTTATCATTAGAAATAGCCAAGGCTTCATCAAATTTTATAAAATGATCTGGTTGAAGCCAAATATGCTCTGCTAAAGCTGAAACGAAAGTTTCTGGAGGCTTGCTTAATTGTAGGGTTTTTGGTATTGAGTTTCGGTGTTCAATAAACCTTTCAACAAATTTTTGGTGAGTCCTACCAATATAGAACTTCCAACAAGAACACAGAGTTTTATATACCACCCTTACTAGATTTCCCCGAGTTACATCCTTACCATAACAAAAAAAAATACCCATTTTCCTCAGCGATTGGAAATATGTATCAATACCAAATTTACGTAAAACCCGTAAACGTTTCTCCCCCAAACCAGGTGCATATGGTAATGAAATGAAGCTTTTTGATACAACTAAATCTAAAGACTGAGAAAACCCAATAACCCTACTATCATGTTTAACCTGTCTATTTTCAATTATTTTATCAATGAACTTAATTGGATAACTATTACAAAACAAAATATCCCTCAAGTATAACAATTCCGAATCCAGAAATTCCTGGGAACAAATTATAAAGGCTCTATCCCTAGTGAAATTACAACCCTCCTTTTCACCGACATTGGGTGGCAAGAATGAAAATTTAAATACCTATCATTGTGCGTTGGTTTTCTGTAAATCGAGAAAAGTAAATGGAGATCCCTTTTAATTAATGAAATATCCAGAAAAGGTAATTTATTATAAATTACCAATAAAGGAGAAAGAGAAGCCCCCATAGGTAACCAAAAAATTTGTTTATAAAACTCCCCTCGAAAACCAAAATAAAAAGAAAATTCATTTACCAGAATAATTGGTCTCATAATGACTTCAATATCCAAACTGACTAAAGTCCCATCCCGTATTAAATCAAAGTGTTTTTCTAATTTACTTTTTAAAATATCTTCGCACCTATTTAAATCACAATTTGAATACATCGACACAACATCAAAACTGCAAAAAATTGAACTTTTCTCCAGTGTAAAATTTCGCACTTTATTAGTAAGATCAGTCGAATTTTTCAAATATGATTTTTGTGTTCCCAAAAGTGGACGCAAAGCTACCGACAACCATTTTCCTAATTTTGGAACAGGTGACGGAAAACTTGACACAATGGGGTGGAGGGGGGCTCCAGTCTTATGAATCTTAAGTAGACCATAGATCTTGGGTGCCGAACAAACCCTAGGATAATATTTGTTATAAAACTGTTGGGTAATGTGAAAATGATTTTTAAATGAATCCAATTCCATTCTCAATGATTTTACATATTTATATGTAGGATCAAAATCAAGTTTTTTGTTTGTAATAGTGTAAGAGATAATGAATTTCATTTCATTATTCTTGTCTTCAGGGTTAATAATTACAATCGTGTTTCCCCTATAGGCTCTGATAATAGTAAGGAATTTATCCTTTTTCAAATCTGAAAAAACTCTCATCATTTTTCAAATCTTGGCTGGCCAGTTCGGCTTAAGATCTTTCATTCAGATAAGATAAATTGCTGTGTCAACGGAACCCGCCAGGGCCCGGAAGCATGCGTTATCAGTAATGCTCTAGGGGTGTATATAGATTTCTTATGGAAGGGATGCTCGTATAAACTTCGAAGAGGGCTCATTTGATTGGAAATTGAAAGTTCTTGTTCCATTTTTTAGAGTCAAAAGAGGTCGGAGGGCAACTAGCCCCCCCCCCCTCCTCCACTCCCTAAATGCATCAGATAAAAATTTTGAGATAGACATTTGATAAAAATAGTTCAAAGTTCTGATAACAAAAAACTCAGGTATCGACACAGCCCCCCAGGGCCCGAGGGTAGGCGTTGTAAGTTATGCCCTTGGGGTATATGGTTGTTATAGAAGGGATGCTCATATAAACTTCCTATAGGGCTCATTTGACTGGAAATTGAAAGTTGTAATTCACTTCTTAAGAGTCAAAAGTGATTGGAGGGCAGCTCGGCTCCCCCCCCCCCCACACTCCATTTATTTTTATCCAGAGGCACTTCATATAGAAGGGGTCGTCGTATAAACTTCAAAGAACGCTCAATCGATTGGAAATCCAGAGTTCTAGTGCCCTTGTTAAGAATCAAAAGTGGTCAGAGGTTAACTGGTCCCCTCTCCAGCCCTTTTTCCCCAAATACATCTGATAAAATTTGAGGTAGCCATTTTTTTAAAAATAATTCAAAGATCATATAACAAAAAGTCCTTTACGTACGGTCATTTTGTTGAAAATAGTTCAAAGGTCAGATAAGAAAAACTCCTGTGTCAAAACATCCCCCAGGGCCGGGGGTAGGCGTTGTAAGTTTTGCTCTGGGGGCATATATGGTTCTTAAGGAAGATATGCTCGTATAAACTTCAGAGAGGATTCATTTGAATGGAAATTAAAAGTTGTAGTTGTTCCGTATAATTGACAAATACCTCTTTATTTTTAAGAACCAATAAGACCGATGATTATTGAAATTTGTGAAGATTGGGACACATTTTTTCCATAGAATTATAAAAAGGCCATTTTCAAAATTGTCGCTGGTGTCCCTGTAATTATACTAGCTCAAATAGAGTAAAAAGAAAAACGGTTTCTAAATTTTTTGGGGAAAAAACTAGGGTTTTGAGTCGACAAGGGAAAAAAAGTTAAAAAGAAAAAGTGAACATTAGCAGTAATCTAGCTAGTACTTTCAACCGTACATTCAACCGTACATTCACGCCTACAAGAATATACAGTGTGGTTTCACGTGCACATTGCAAAAAAGCTGGCAAACCTTTACCTATAAAGTGGTCAAACATGTTTTGAGAGTATACTCGAGATTGTATAAGACAACCAGAGTGGTTTTTGAGGCAACACCCATTTTTAGGGCCAATCAGAGACAGCGGAGGTTATTCTATATACGATAACTTGATTGGTGATTGGATTCAAGTAGAAGGAGTGACTTTCATTGCAATTCATATTAGTAAGAGAATTGAATTCAGAGAGAATAGTTTATTTGAGGGGATATTAGTAGAGAAAATGAGTGGTGCATTTACACTATTGGAGATTGATGGTGGGGCCGGCAGCAGCAGTAACAAAGATATACGAGTACCAAATGTGGCTGTGGAAATAATCGGAGGCTGTAGACTATGTCTTGAATGGGACGATATGTATGCTAGATAAGTGATATCATTAAGCAAATTTAAGCTGGAGGAGCAATTATGTTTTGCTGCGAAACTGAATATTGTGCATATAAATAGACTTCAGGCAGCATTAGATGCGCTACTGAAATACATTGATGAGAACAAAATGCATCAGTGAATATTATTGTTGTAATTATGCTCCATAAAATTGTTTCTAAATCAAAGGTATTTTTCTTTCTATAGTAGACTAGCGTATATTTTTTAGTGTGGAAAAAAATTCTAGTTAGTCTGAAGTTGGTTGTGAGAGTTTTAGGACTCTAAAAAATGGATAGATTTTAGAAAGAGCGAATCTAGTGCTTATGGGGAATCTAGTGCTTATGGAAAAATGTTTGATTCTAGATGATGATTTTCTAGAGCTCTGTATTCAAAGGAAGATATTTTCTCAGGGAATGCTTGTCGATATAATGAAAACTGATTCTCCATCATTAGACTATTGCATGAAGCTTTTACGTCGTGGTCCAAATGCATTTACACAATTTATTGATATATTAATCACGACACGGCAAAATGATATTGTGGATATTCCTTTAAACAATAGTTTAGAAATTTAGGAATTTTTTTTTCATGAAAAAGATGGTGTTCAAGGATGATTTCCTCCTCTCTCTCTCTATCCTACTCAATTTCTTGTTGTTGGTAGCTCAATTTCATTGTGGCAGTGAGAGTGTCAACACATGAAAAAATGTTCTATCCATGCCCACTATGTATGTACACACTGGTCAGCTGGTCATCCTGTGAGAATTGCACAATGATTGATGAGTATGATGAAAAGTGTAGATTATGCAACCCATGTAAATTGCATAGACAATATGCTGTACAAATTAAAAATTTTAATTCCTGTCTTGAAGAGGTTGTGTGACTCTCATCCTAGAGGGCACCTATGCTCCAATTGCCTCTATGATAAATGTAATCAGTGGGAGAGTACATTTCCCGGTATGATTGGAAAGAATCCTAGGCGTGATTTTAGTTTATTGCTACGAGATTGGTATCGTCGTGGTTTTAGATTGTTCTGGGAGGAGGAGCCAGGTCAGCGATTCAACTGTTGGAACAACAAAAGAATATGGTTTCTACGTTATCGTTGTTAAGGCAATGGGTATGAATTAGAACCATGTTAAATTTTTTTCTTATTTATTGTCTTTTGTTCTAGTTTATATATCCGACCATACATCAGAATAGCTTGTAGGTATATTTTTCCTATTAATAATCCATTTTTTTTTATCAACGAATTGAACAACATCATGGAATGATATGTATGATACAAATGTGACATAAATTTAAGATTTTTTTTAGAAAATACTTTAGAAAAAAACAAATACCGGAACTATTCAGTTAGATATTTCTTTTTGTAACTATTTAACTAACATTTTTATCCCACCCTTTACATCCCTCCTATAATTATCTGTCTGAAAGCAATGTGATATTATAGTCCTCTAATATTGATCTGATTCGATTGTGCAAGATATTTAAATCAAGTTATATATATTATAGTTTGAATAGGTATAGTTAACTTCTATTTTTTTATCCCAGAATTGAACACCATAATTGACGGTAATGAATGATTGCACTGATAAAGTATATTAAGCTGTAAGGGCGCAAGTCCTTTGGAAAAAAAACACTTAAAGGCCATATAGTTTTAGATTCTTTTGATAGTTTATCTGAAAATTCCTGTTATTATAGAACATCAGTTAAAATCATTCTTGAAGGCTTTGAAATCGTGCCATTTGAAATTATTAATATACTTGTTTTTTCTTTGTATTTGAAAAAACACTTAAAAGCAATATTGAGAGCTATAATTGTGATTTTGTATCTTTATTTTACATTTTTAGAAAAGAATTTAAATAACTCCTTCTATTATCATAATGAGAGATATGTTACATTCTTGATCTAGTATATAGAGACCTTGCGAAGGAAAAAACACATAAAATGAATATTAAGTTATCTCTGTTTTATTTTTTCACTTTCAATTCCTTTTTCTAGCCAAGCCTTGACCTCCCTAATTGAAGGATATGAATTAGAACCATGGGAACGTATTTTCATCGTATTTTGCGTATTTTCGTTGGAAAGAAAACACTTAAAAGCCATATTAAGAGCTATATTTGTGAGTTTTTCACTGAAAATTCCTTTTTGTTTTGCCAAGCCTTGACCTTCCTATTAAAGGATACGAATTAGAACCATGGGAATATATTTTCGTAGTATTTTGCTCATTTTCGTTGGAAAAACACTGAAAAGCCATATTAAGAGCTATATTTGTGAGTTTTTCAATTACAATTCCTTTTTTTTCGCCAAGCCTTGACCTCCCTAATTGAAGGATATGAATTAAAACCTTTGCAACTTATTTTCATCGTATTTTGCGTATTTTCGTTGGAAAAAAAAACACTGAAAAGCCGTATTAAGAGCTATATTCGTGAGTTTTTCACTGAAAATTCTTTTTTTGCCAAATCTTGACCTCCCTAATTGAAGGATATGAATTAGAACCAAGGAAACGTAATTTCATCGTATTTTGCATATTTCCATTGAAAAAAAAATTGAAAATCCATATTAAGACCTATTAAGAGCTATATTCATGAGTTTTTCACTGAAAATTCCTTTATTTTTAGCCAAGCCTTGACCTCCCTAATTGAAGGATATGAATTAGAACCATGGAGACATAATTTCATCGTATTTTGCATATTTTCGTTGGAAAAACACTGAAAAGCCATATTAAGAGCTATATTTGTGAGTTTTTCACTGAAAATTCCTTTTTTTTTGCCAAGCCGTGACCTCCATAATTAAAAAATATAAATTAGAACCATGGGAACCTAATTTCATCGTATTTTGCATATTTCTGTTGGAAAAAAAACACTGAAAAGCCATATTCAGACCTATATTTTTGAGTTTTTCACTGAAAATTCCTTTTTTTGCCAAGCCTTGACATTCCTAATTAAAGGATATGAATTAGAACCAAGGAAACGTAATTTCATCGTATTTTGCACATTTTCGTTGGAAAAAACATTGAAAAGCCATATTAAGAGCTATATTTGTGAGTTTTTCACTTAAAATTCTTTTTTCTGCGACGCTGTGACTGCCCTAATTAAAGGATACGAATTAGAGTCATGGAAACGTAATTTCATCGCATTTTACGCATATCCGTTGGAAAAAAAACACTGAAAAGACATATAAAGAGCTATATTTGTGAGTTCTTCTCTGAAAATTCCTTTTTTGCCAAGTCTTGACATTCCTAAATAAAGGATATGAATTAGAACCAAGGAAATGTAATTACATCATATTTTGCGTATTTTCGTTGGAAAAAACACTGAAAAGCCATATTAAGGGCTATATTTGTGAGTTTTACACTGAAAATTCCTTTTTTGCCAAGCCTTGACCTCCCTAATTAAAGGATATTAATTAGAACCAAGGGAACGTAATTTCATCGTATTTTGCTTATTTCCGTTTTAAAAAACACTGAAAAGCCATATTATGGGCTAATTTGTGAGTTTTTCACCGACAATTCCTTTTAGCCAGGTTTTTATATTCAATGGGACATAGTTCATAATATTTTACTTATTTTTGATTGGAAAAACTGTAATCATATCTTACAATAAGGAGAATACCAGGGAGCTTCCCCCCCCCCCAGTATTAGTTCTAAAAGTCTAATCCAAAGAAAACAACAGATTCATATATTTTTACCTTAACTGAACATCTGAACCAAAATTAAGAAAATTTACCTCTACACCTAATTAGCGAAGGTTAACATTTCCCTGTAATACGAACCTGTAATAAGAAGGTTCAAATTGAAAATCATAGTTTTATTTAATTTTTTGAAATGTTAAAAAGTGAAGCAACATTAAGAAATTTTTGGCTACATTTTTTTTGCTTGACAAACTGAAAATTCTGATAATGTGCCCATCAGACTTGTTTCTGTGTTCTGTGTTTCTGCGTCTCATTCAAATAAATTTTTGGTTAGCCACAAAAAGTTTTACTCTATAATTGTATGTTAAAGCTATTGATCGACCCTATCCACCCATCTAAACACTCAGGACAAGTAGTATTATATTATTCAGTATTTTTCCGAGAGGTCATAACTACTGGATTGCACCGAGAGAACTCAGTGGCAGATCCAGAGGGGGGCGAGGGGGGCGCGCGCCCCTCCCTAACTTAGTCTAAAGTAGTATAATTTACTTAGTTAACGCAAGTTTGCGGTAATTAAACTTGCTCCTAACGAAAGGTTATTGGATCAATCTATTTGCCCCCCCCCTTAAAAAAATCTTGGATCCACCCCTGAGAGAACTACTATAACTATTTATTGCTCCAAATACTTTTTAAAATAGTGGGAAGGTAATTAAATAAACCAATTTGTTGCATTGATGCTATTACTACTACAACTACTGCTGTTACTACTACTCCTAGGAACTCACTGCAGCACCAAGTAACCAGAGGCTAAGGAAGACAGCGGTGCTTGCTCCTCCTTCACTACAATATACTCAAATCTAAATTTTTTTACCCCTCCGATGATGTATCACCAGCATTTAGATCCTCTTTTATCGCCTATTTCTTTCCTGCTCGGAGATAACTTAATTTTTTTTTTTGAACCCAGGAAGGCGGCAAAAAAATATAACCTTCGGCAATCTGTGTGATGTCATTCGTAGAGCATGGTCTAGCCATCATAGCTTTTGTTTTCAATGAAATAAAAAAAAAACAAGTTTTTTTAACTGAAAGTAAGGAGCGCCATTAAAACTTAAAACGATCAGAAATTACTCCGCATATGAAAGGGGCTGTCCCCTCCTCAACGCCTCACTCTTTACGCTAAAGTTTTTATTGTTTTAAAAAATAGACTTGTGAGAAAGAGTCAAACTTTAGCGTAAAGAGCGAGGCGTTGATGAGGGGACAGCCCCTTTTGTATACGGAATAATTTCTGCTCGTTTTAAGTTTTAATGTCGCTCCATACTTTCAGTTTCAGTTAAAAAAACTTGTTATTTTATTTAGTTTCTGAACGTTTTTTGAATTAATGCAGCTTTTATTTTGGCTCACCGTCATTGAATAAGTAAAAAAAATTTGCATGAAAATTTTACTTTTCTTTTGCTAAATGGCTGTCTCTAAATTTGGTTCTGACGTAATTTACAAATTAACTTACGTAACGAACTTCGTATATATTTCTTCTGGCAAAAAATACAAAGTTGCAGATTTTTGCAGATATGAGCTTGAAACCTGTGTAATAGGGTTTTCTGATACGCTGAATCTAACGGTGTGATTTCCATTAAAATGTTTCCCCCCTCTTTAAAAAATCAGGTAAATTTTCTCAGGGTCGTAGCCTTTGATGAGTAATACTAAACTTAATAAAATTTATATATTTAGAATCAGCATTATAAGCCCATTCTTTTGATACATTTAATGACATGAAAATTCCGTTCTTAAAAGTTTCGCTTGTTTTTTTTATTGTTTTTTTTTATTACGTATATATTATTACGTATATGAGGGGGTTCTCCCCTTAGTCAATACCACGCTCTTTACGTTAAAAGTTTAAAAAATTTTTTATTCACAAACCCCTGAATCACAACGGCCGTTTAATTAGAATAGATAGCTCTTTTGAAAGCACTAAAAAAAACTGTAGCGTTAAGAGCGAGGTATTGACTTGGGGGAGAACCCCCTCACATACGTAATAATTTCTGTTCGTTTTAAGTTCTAATGTTGCTTCTTACTTTCAGTTGAAAAAAAAACTTGTTTTTTTTATTTAATTTCTGATCGTTTTTTTAATAATTCTTGGAAATCCGGCGCCCCTTTCATAGAAATGTCCCTTCCCCCAAAGAAACATCCTCCACGGAAAGATTCTCCCGAGTAACCCCCTCCTCCAGCTCCCCCCACCAGAAAAAAATCCTTCCTGAAAATGTCTGTATACTTCCCAATAACCAATACAATATGTATACTTCCCAATAACCAATATAAATACCAATACCAATAGCAATGGGCAAAGTTCATAACTTGCAGTCCTTCCCCTAGGAACTGTGGGGGATTAAGTCATCCTAAAAGACATATTTATTAGATTTTAGACTATGCTGAACAAAATGGCTATCTCAAAATTTTAATTGGGTGACTTTGAGAAAAAAATCAGCGAGGGAGGGGGCCAAGTTGCCCTCCATTTTTTTGGTCACTTAAAAAGGGCACTAGAACTTTTAATTTCCGTTCCAATGAGCCCTCCTACGATATTCTAGGACCTCTGGGTCAATACGATTATCTCCGGCGAAAAAAAAACAAACAAATAAACACGCATCCGTGATCTTTCTTCTGGCAAAAAATGGAAAATTCCACATTTTTGTAGATAGGAGCTTGAAACTTCTACAGTAGGGTCCTCTGATGCGTTGAATATGATGGTGTGATTTTCCTTAAGGTTCTATAGCTTTGGGTCTTTCTCTCGTTTTTCGAAAATCAGCCAAATTTTCTCAGGCGCGTAACTTTCGATGGGTAAGATTAAACTTGATGAAACTTATGTATTTGAAATCAAAATCTGATTCTTTTGATATATCTATTGGTATCGAAATTCCGGTTTTTAGAGTTTTGGTTACCATTGAGTCGGGTCGCTCATTACTTACAGTTCGTTGCCACGCTATAGCGTTGCCTATAGTAAAGGCCATACGGCTCCAATGTTTTATTTATTTTTTTTCCCCAGAGGATCTTCATATGGAAGGGGTTGTCGTAGAAACTTAAAAAGGGGCTCATTCCATTGTAAATCGAGAGTTATAGTGCTCTTTTTAAGGGTCAATAGTGATTGGAAGGGAACTAACACCCCTTCAACGCCCACCAGTTCCCCAAACACATCCAATCAAAAATTTGAGATAGCCATTTTGTTCAGCGTACTTGATTTCCAGATAGAAATTATGTTTTTGAGGAGGACACTCCCCCATAGCCCTCAGAGCAAGGGTTGTAAGTTATGCCCTGGGGGCACATATGGTTTTTACAGAAAGCTTTGTCGTAGAAACTTCAAAAGGGCTCATTCGATTGGAAATTCAAAGGGCTTGTGCTCCTTTTAATTTTCAAAGCTGATTAGAGGGTAACTAGCTCCCCTCCTACGCCCATCATTTCCCCAAACACATCCAATCAAAATTTTTAGACAGTAATTTTTTTCAGCGTAGTTAAGAGGTCTGGAAATTATGTCTTTGGAGGATGACCTCCCCCCACCACAGCCCTCAGAGCAAAGGTTGTAAGTTATGCCCTGGGGCATATACTGCCTTGCTACGAGGTGCCCTGCTCTAAAGGAAAAAACAAATAATAGATAATATATTATGCCAACATCGTTCTTATATGCCCTCAGGGCATAACTTAAAATCCTTGCCCCGAGGGTTGTGGAGGAGTGTCCTCGTCAAAAACATATTTTCCATCTGTAAATCAACTACGCTGAACAAAATGGCTATCTCACAATTTTGATTGGATGTGTTTGGGGGAATGATGGGTGGGGGTAGGGGGGCTAGTTGTCCTCCAATCACTTTCGGCTATTAAAAAGGGCACTATCCACTCGAATTTCCAATCAAATGAGCCCTTTTCGAAGTTTCTACGACAATTCTTTCGATACGAAGTGCCCGGGTATGGAGAAAGAGAAAAAAATAAATAAATAAATAGTACATTTTGCCCACATCTTTCTTTACTTAGGCAGCGCGACAGGAGAAAAGTGTGTTCACGTGTGCAAAGAAATAGCAGAGCAAACAACACATATTAAGAAGAAATACAGAAAGAACTAAAACAAACAAACTAAATTACTAAGAATTACGCTATTTCTTTATGTTTATGTCTATATTTCTTTTTTACCGTTTATCATCTTTTATTTACAACTAGCATCCTTTCTCAATTTTCTATGTAGAACAGTTTCGTATAAAATTTTTGTTCGTAATCATTTTCAATTTTTTATGACGGTATATTTGCTCAGTTAGGTTTATTTTCTTTAAAATATTGTTTAAGTCGTTTTTCTAAATGAGTCTATCTTAAAGCCTGTAAGGTAATATTATGTAAATCGTAAGTGAAAAACTGTAAAAAGAAAAAAAAAATTAAAATGCAGAAAACGCCTTAAAAAATATGTATAAAGTCTTTATTTGTAATATTATGTAAAGATAATGAAAATTGTTTTTTCCAAGGAGCCGTTCATGATACAAATTTTAAAGAATTAATTGAAATATGTGTCGGAGATTTTTGACCATACTTCGCTACTGTCTTAGTAAAAAAAAAAATCTTGGTCAGTCATTTTAATACCTCTTCGTTTTGGGTTTCATTTATTCTTTTAGAGTAATTTATCTTTGTTATAATTTAAAAATTGTTATATTGTTATTGTTATGTTAGTTATATTTCTGTAAGCAATGGCTTATATTTTAATAAAATATTTTGCGAAGATTTTGGTCACACCTCACTGCTATATTGAAAAAAGAAACAAAGCTTCATCTTGTTTATATTTCACAAATTTTGACACCATTGACAGAAGTCTCTGCCAAGAAAACAGATTACTTACCATTTGTCAAAATATTAATTGTCTGATTGTGGAAATAAATTTGGCTAGTAACAGGGCCAATAGAGACTAAAAGAGGTCAATATCTTGTAAATATATACTTATTAAATTGTAAGTACGATGGCATAGCTATTAAATTGTTAGTCTGAAATTGCTTACAAATTGTTTTGGGTACTTGGCTGACTGACCGTATTTCAAACAATAGGCTGTACGAAAAATGTGGCTTCAATCCCGCTTTCTATGGTTACTATGAAAGAAAAGTTGAGATGGCTAGGGTATGTTCTGTGGATGAAATATGACAGATTGTCCATTCCGGTCAATCGCCTAAGGCTAAACGGAAAGCAGGCTGTCCTCGTTTGGGGTGGGAAGGTGTCATAAAGAAAAATTCAAAGGAAATGGGAACTTCGTGAGAGGGTGTAAAAGCGGAGGCTTTGAATAGATTGGGATTGAGAAAGATCGTGTATTTGTGTTTTGGCCTCAAGCGGCTTGGTACTGCACTGAGTTGTTAGGAGTAGTAGCAGCAGAGGAACGAAGGCAAGTCTGAAAGTTTTAAAAGATTTCCTGAATGTGTTTGATTATCCGTAGCTATATCCTTAAAAATTGTGATAAAATGTTTGTGGAATAGCCGAAAAAATCTACTATTGCTACAAAGTTTGACAGGAGTCATATCATAATATAAAACCTATTGCTATATCTCTGCAGGTACAATTTATGCGTGGACTTTATGTTTTCGACATTATTGAACCAAACTCTTGGCTGATTATTGATGTTAAGCTGAATCCATTGAACAATGGTCTCAGGAAATGCTACAATTGTTTACTGTTCGCTCACATCATGAACAGACTTCCGTAACTCTTGTTCTACACAATCTCTTTCATCAGAGAAATGTAATAGAGAACTTGCTTTGAACAGTACCTACTATATCATTTACAGAGTTGTTCGTGATTGAAGTTCTCTAAGAACTCTCAATAAACAAATATATCCTGGCGCTCCAAAATTTTAATTTCAGCGCACAATCAGGCGAAAAATAAACCCTGTGGATATATTCTATTGAATCTCAATCAAGAGACACCCTAGGGTTTGCGTGTAGTCACATATATTTTTGGCAATGAAATTACAGTATATCTTCCCCTGAAACGTGAAAAAGGATATTAGTTGCCATCATGTTACTGAAGAAACTACTTGAAAACAGAGATTTATTTCCTAACTTCAAAACCACCACTTAGGAAGGCTATACTCAAACACGGTATTGAACAAAAATTCATTAATCTAATATCTGGTCATTGCTTAAACTTAATCGAGGGCAATGTTCAACTGCCAGAAGCAGTTAAGCAACAGGCAAGGCAACATCGTTCCATTGTACGTACCGTGGCTTGCAAAAAGAAAGGAAAATATTTTAAGAGAAAACTTCATTTCTAAGCGGGTGGTAACTTTCCTACACTTTTACTGCCAATAATTGCAGGACTTGTAAGGTTTTCTCTAGATAGCTAAACTCTACAAATTGACCCCAATAGAACTCACTGTTTCACCAATGGGATACTTTGAGGACAATCTAAGTTAATTCATTAATGATGAGAATATTGGTTAAAAAAACTACTTTTACTTCCAGATGCACTTTGACGAGTGGAAAAACATAAACCATATCATGTAAGACCAGTCAATGTAAGTTTCGCTGATCGCAAAAGGAAACATCTCTTCAAGATTCTGTTGATGCTGGAACAATAATATAATCAAGAGAGGAAAAATTAAATTCAATAGTGTCAAGTATTAGAAATCAACTGCCACGCTCATATCGTGAACAAAGTAAAAGAGTCTGAACATATCTAATAGAAAGTGGTCAAGATCATATTCAAGTTGATAGCAAAAGAAAACGAATTAAAATTCAAGGAAAAAGCTATAATCTACTTAATTTAATTTAAGATATGGTTACAAAGCGTAAAGGACTCATTATCATTTGATAATCATCAATATAACTTTTTAAATACATTAAACCTCCCGCGAAGTCTTATTACCAATGAGCAAATTCTAAAGAAATTAAAAGAGCTTAGTTCGTCAACAACATTGGAATAAAAAGAAACAGATGGAGATTTTAAATCTATCTTGGAAAATACTAGTACACCTGGTAGAAACATTGATGATAACACCGGAGGTAGCTAAACAAAAGTGAAGACGTATTGATAACAACTCGTCATCATCATCACCATCCACCAGTATGCAAAAGGATAGCAGACATTACACTACCTGTTTGCGTTCAGCATGGTTGAAGTTTTGAAACATGTTTATGAAAATATTGGGGAAGTGGGAAGTTTAAGTTCCCCTACCAAACTTTCCAAAGTCGCTGGTGCTGACACCAAAAGTACACAATTTTATCTACAAAATAAACCAAGTTACACTCTAAATCGAAATCGTAGGGTCCGTGGTAATTATTATCCAAAAATTAAACCCTTTTTCCACTGCTTTTAATGCAAGCAGATCTCTTAACTCTAGATGAGATTCAAAGCCGTCACAATACACCCTACAAATATATTCTACTTGCAATCAGTTTCTATAGTCGCTATGTATATGCTATTCCATTGCGGATAAAGAGAGGTGCTGAAGTTAGTCAGGCTATAGAAAGTAGTCTTAAAAAAGATGGCTATAGAAAAATTCAAACTGACCGTGGTAGTGAATTTTTTAATCCACATGTAGAGAAGGTACTATTGAAATATAATACAATGCTCTATCATAGTCAAAGTCTAATAAACGCTGTATTGGCTGAATGATTGATAAGAACTAATTGACTTTTAATTTCAAGAAATTGTACATTGAAAATTACAGCTGCTTTAATTCATGTAAATGGCGATTTTCTTGACACACTAGCTTAATCTATCGGGGAAGCGAAGGGTGCCCTAGACGGTCAATCAGTTTGATAAAAAGCTTCTTTCAATCAATTGATGAAAGCATGATCGACCGTCTAGGAACCTGTTTGACACTTGAGTCAAGCGTTGATGGTGATTGATAGAAAGTTTGAATGACTATCATCCTTTAATCAATTGATTGACGGAAGCTTTTCATCAAAATGATTGACCGTCTAGGGTGTCCGTAATATGTTGATAGACTCCAGGATGAAAACTTGAGAGAAACTTTCCAGAAGTACTTGAATACTAAACTTAAGATTTTAAAATTTGACAATATTAAAGATGGATGGCATATATTTAGGAAAATAGTTCTTAAAGTCGCTGACGCTGTCTTAAGGAAGAAAGTTAGAAACGCAACTTGGAATATTAGTGAAAACTTTTTATAATTAATAGAGAGGTGAATGGAAAGAGGTTTAAAATAATTATTTGAGTGGCAGACCACTGCCACTCAATTTAAAAGGCATAGTGGCAGGTGAAAATAAAAGGGATGTAAAGAAAGTAGAGAAAACGTTAAATATGAACTCGGGAGGTTTGAAGTGGAGGCCATTGATAAAATTGGTGAGGATCTGGAAGATGCAGCCCGACGACATTGAGAGGGAATAGTAAATCTGAACTTGTCCCAGTTAAAGATAGGGACGGGGCTAAAATTAATTATAAGGAAAGAGTTAAAGAGAGATAGACAGAATATTTTGAGAATGTGCTCAATCGGGATAGAGTTAGAAAGAAAAACATAGAAAAGAATGAAAAGGTTTGTGATAATTGGCTTAGAATTAGGAAAAGACTACGCGATAGGCATCGGCACCTATGTTGTCAGCAATTGCAGCAATGAAAAACATCCTGAAAAGCTGACAGAAACTATAGAGTTGCTGGAGGATGCTATGCCAAGCATAAGAGAGGACATCATGACTATAGCTCAACAGCTAGAACACAGAGGCCTACAGCAAGGCCTACAGCAAGGCGAACACAATAAGGCATTTGAGATTGCCAGAAATCTACTCAATGCTGGCATTGACCTTGACCTTGTGAAAAAACCACTCATCTGTCCGATGAGAAATTTTCTGAGCTGCGCTGACAGCATCAACCCATTGACATTAAAGGCGATATTGAAAGAATTGTATTTGAAGCATCGTCGTGAAAGGCACGAAAAAAACGTGCACTAAAGCTATTGAGAAAAAGTCGCGAAGAACAGCGTCACGAAATCTGTAAACAGATCACAAAAACCTTACCGATTGAAAAAATAGCCCTCTTGGGTTTAGAAGGTGTCCAAAAGCTCGTCAATCGCAAGCTAAGCGAACTCAAAAATGTTGTAGGGTTTTTTTACCTATAATCTAAAAAAAATTGCTTAAAATGGCTTAAAGAAGGCGATATTTGTCGTCACAGTCTTCTATTTCCTAAATTCACCCCCACCCCTAAATTGATAAATAAATTCTAGTGGGTGCATGTAGCATGATCTGCACTATCGCTATAAAAATGGGTTATGTATGCACATGGACAGGGTGTCGAATGGGATAAACAAAAAGCACTGTATTGGTACCAAAAAGGTGCCGAATTAGGCAATAAAATGACCCAACTTCACTTGGCGGATTTGTATTTCAACGGCTATCTATGTTTAGCTAGCAAACGGACAATAGTCGATGGGTGAACTCGAAATAGGCGCGCAGCATCTGCACCTGTTTTTTGACCTGACGTGACTAATCCAATGATTTCTTTTTGTTGCTGGTTGGTTAACTTAGGCCGTCGTCCGCCTACTCGCCCATCTTTACGTGCTGCTTGGCCCAGTATGCACATAGCTGCGAAAATGGCCATTTGGCTCCTGAATGACTATTTTTTATCCACAGTTTCAGGGGGTAACTCTGTGGGGATATCCCTGTGCCCCTGAAACGAACTGAAATAATCGAATTGTCGATTATTTGATCAATAGTGTCTTTTGATTTGAATCGCTATTCTGTGAAACGTCCGATAATTTGGCTGTAAGATAGGGGTAATGGGCAAGTAGATCTTCCCCAGATACTATGACTGCAATCACCAAATGCAGAACAAACAGTACAACTATCCATTGTGGCATACCCAACCCCAACCAAGACCAGTCTAAGGACTCACAGGCAGAGTAAGCTTCAAATACCGAGGGCATCCAGCTATCCAAAGTGATCCTCCCCCGATTTGCTGGACATATCGAAGAGAAACGAAGACTATGACTTTGTTACTTTTTTATGTCATTAGATGAGTCGAGATCAATTGAGAGCATATGATAAAGAATTTTAGCTGAATGCAGTTAAGTTATACCACTCTAGTGGTATAGGTTATAAGCGAACCAGCAGTGAGTTAGGGATCCCAATGAGTTCTTGGGTTGAAACACGGGCATAGCCGATCGACATGATTGCAATTTCCTGTTGCTTGTTTCCACACAAACTGATGTGGACAAAATTCGTACTGACATTGCTAAAGTCACTGAAAACAAGGGTTCAAGAAAAAGTTGCTGAATCAGCCGGCCCAAAACAACAAAACTTCGCTGACACGGAACTGATTGTTTCGCAAATTTACGACTCAATTACCCTTGAGTATAGTGGGAAGTTCCAAAAAGTAAAAATTTTTTAGACAGTTTGAGAAGTCAGATTCAGTCTCTTGAGCGTAGAATTAAATGTGTTGACCAAAAAATTGATGATTTTGAACAGGAGAAGATTCTAAAACACGGAACACCCCTCCCCACCACCTTTGATACGGCCTTGCCTACAATTTAATCAAATAACTAATAATATGATAAACCTGCAACATACATAACGGATATTGAGTTTTGTATAGAGCACAGATGGATATAGTGTTTTTCCTCTCATACTAATCCTTCCCGTTTCTCCATCACTCCACACAAACAATTAAGTTTGATATCGTTGCTAAAGCCTGCCTATCCTAGGATTAGCTTGCCCGAAATATCTAACCGACTTTTTTTTTCTTTTCCTCAATCCCTCTCGGGAAAGTTTTGCATAAAACTGGCAACAGGTGGGCTTTCCTAGCAGTTTTGTAATATCCATTTTTATTTTTAAAGGGAAATGAAAGCACATTGTGGCTTTTTACATGTTTGGCTCACATGCTTAAGAAAATTTGGAAAGAAAAATATATCCAGCCTTGCTTACTTTTTAAGACTAATTAAAAAAAAAACTTTCCCCAAAACTTTTTTTCAAAGAAAATTAAAGGCTACTACAAAACCTAAGACGAAGAGAAATTAAATTGAATTATCAAGTCAAACTTAAAGTAACAAAATTACTATAAATTGGTATATTAAGCATTAAACGGACAGACATTAAAGTAACTAGTCGACTTAAATAAAAATAAAAATGAAAATTACTAGGAGTGCTGTCATCCCCCAAAAAACTTGTAAAGACTAGAGGGCAAGGCCATATCTAGGGTGGAGGGGGTTGTGGGGTTAGAATCCCCTCCCTTTCCAAAACTTTTGTGTGAGTCATTAAAAAGTAACAAAAAGGTATACATATATAAAAATTTCGGATTTGTTCTTTAACTTTTTCATTGTAAAATCCCCGAACGACATTCCTGGATGTACCCCTGGCAGACGGTCATTTGAGCCTTTGCGCTATGTCGATAATAATAGAGTTTTCAAACAGTTTGTTTTTCATTTGTTACACAAATAAGAAATTGAACGCTGATCAAATTTACTGGAAAGATAAAATCAGTAATACATTCGTGATTTTCAACTTGGTATTTTACTATTTTAAATGGACGCTGTTTTGTCACTACTTTTTTGAAAAGAATGTTTAAAAGGATGAAAATGTTAAGTAAATTGTATTATGTAAATGACTTACGAAATTAAATTGAGTGTTTCAAAAATCGACCAAAATATTTTTGAAAAAGAGTTTTTTTTTAAAAGAAAAGTAAAGAGGTATATTAAACTGAAGATCAGTAGAAATAAATTACTACAATAATTTAAACACAAAACGACCAGCAATTATTGTTGAAGAACAAATGAAACCCGAAACCAACAGAAGTTAAAATAAACAATTATTGCAAATATAGAGATAACAGGTACTAATAGAGATGAATAAATAGATCTTAAAACGATTAAAAATTACATTGAACACTCAAGTAAAACTTAAAACAAACAGGAGTTTGACTACTGCCCCCCTCCCATGGCTGTAAAAATCTATAGCCTGTTGCCTCATTTGCTCTTTATTGAAAACCATGTGCATCTATGAACAATGTTTTTTGCTTTTCAAAACATCGACAAAAAATAAGTAAAAATTTTGACTATAATAATCAAGATGATTGGACAGAACTAATGAACATAAAGTAAATATTTATTATAAAATGAAATTAGTTCCTGGAAAATCAGTAACTCAAGACTTTTTTTATGCTCATTTTTGGCTTAATGTGGCATTTTGCCTTTCTTTGAAAAACTTTTTCCGCGAAAAAGTTTTTTAAAATTAATTTCTGTTTGCTTTTATTGACATAGTCTTTTTCATTGGAAAAGAAAATAGTATATTAAATCTTTCATTTTTCAAACAGTTCGGGGTAACGAACTGTAAGTAAGGAGCAACCCGGCTCAATGGTGACCGAAACTCTAAACAACGGAATTTTGGTACCAATAGATACATCAAAAGAATCAGATTTTAATTCTGATTTCAAATATATAAGTTTTATCAACTTTAATCTTACTCATTAAAAATTACACGCCTGAGAAAATTTGGCTGATTTTCGAAAAAATGGGGAAAGATCCGCTAAAAGCTATAGAACCTTAATGAAATTCACACCATCATATTCAGGAATCAGAGAACCCTACTGTAGAGGTTTCAAGCTCCTATCTACAAAAATGTGGAATTTTGCATTTTTTGCCAGAAGAAAGATCACGGGTGGGTGTTTATTTTTTTTATTTTTTTCCCCAGGGGTAATCGTATTGACCCAGTGGTCCTAGAATATCATAAGAGGGCTCATTGGAACGGAAATTAAAAGTTCTAGTGCTCTTTTTAAGTGACAAAAAAATAGAGGGCAACTAGGCCCCCTCTCACGCTAATTTTTTTCTCGAAGACACCCAATTAAAATTTTGAGATAGCCATTTCGTTCAGCATAGTCGAAAATCTAATAAATATGTCTTTTACGATGACTTAATTCCCCACAGTTCTCGGGGGAAGGGCTGCAAGTTATGAACTTTGCCCATTGTTTACATATAATATTCGTTATTGGGAAGTATAGAGACGTTTTCAGAAGGGATTTTTTTTGGCGGGGGGCGGGTCGGAGGAGGGGGTTACTTGAGAGAATCTTTCAATAAAGGATGTTTCCTTTTTTCTTAGGATCAATATTTTGTGCTGGAGGCAAATATGCGCATATAAGGATTGAAGTCATAATATTTGGGGATTTACTCCATTTTCTTTTTTTCTTTTCCACAGATAGCTTGGTACTGGAACATCGTACAGAGTTGTTCAATGGCTCAGTTTAAAGAAAATTAATGGGGTTAGAAACCTTTTGTAACTAAAACAAATTATTTTTAAAACAGAATAAATTTTTCCACTAAAAACTGCATTCTTGATGTCTTTTCATACTGCGGTCTTTTCAAAGATATTTGATTACATTAAAGAAGGAACTTTAGGCTATAGTAACTGAAGTTTTACTAAAAGACGATGATTAGGAGATCACACATAAGAGATCGATACTGTAAATTGTTATATTAAGAGACGATCATTAGAAGAACAAACCATTGCATACATTGGACTTAGCTGCCTGATTCTTTCAGATTCGTCTCTTACTTAAATAAAGGATCGATACTATAAATAGGATTTATTGATAGCTTAATATCAAACAAAAGAGATCGACCCCAGGTGGGCTTGAACCACCAACTTTTCGGTTAACGACCGATCGTGCTAGCCATTTACAATACGATGTAATAAATTAAAATTATAAATTACATAAAGGACCGATATAGTTCATCATAAATGGTATTTGTCACTTAGGTTTTTTTTATATAATCATCCATTATTATGTAAAATTCAGTAATTTTTGGGGGGTTTTAATAAATCCGGGTCGTAGCGGTAGCTAGCAACCTAGTAAGAGACGATCAAGTCCAATGTTAAGAAATATAATAACCCATAACTCCAAAAAATAGAGCCATATCAAAACAAAAAGTACATTAAAGAACGAACTTTATCCCATAGTAATCCGGGTTGCAGTGGTAGCTAGCAACCTAGTAAGAGATGATCATGTCCGATGTTAAGAAATATAATAATCCATAACTCCTAAAAATAGAGTCAGATCAAACCAAAGAGTACAGTATTAGAACCACCATGTCCAAAACCTCTATATAGGAAACTTTCTGTCATTTGGCTTTAACAGCAAGGGAAATATATTGTCTTGAAAATCAAGAAAAGTGCCAGCTACTACAGCATTCTGCCTAAACGGCATTTTTTTTTGTTCTTTTTTTTTCTTTTCCACAGATATAGAGCTTCCGTAAATATTTCAATCAAGACAATGACAAAATACAAATATAGGTAGAACGTTTCATTTTCAAATTTGCAGGCTTTTTTCAGAAAAACAAATTATACGATGTGAGGAAACCACAAAGTGCATTTAAAAAAACACAAAACAATTTAGAAATAGAAATTGTAATTGGATCAAACACTCTTGCCTAACTCACCTAACTCTTTATGTACTACTCACCTAAAAAAATGTACTACTGTACATAATTTTCGGCTATTCAGTTTATCCGTTTTGGCACTGATTTGGGTCATATTCTGTATACTTTTTGCTTCACTGGGTAGTTTTTCACACTTTCTGTGTGCAGTAATTCGTGATATAAAGAGTTAGGTGAGTTAGGCATGAGTTTTTGATGTAATTTCTCCTTCTATTTCTAGTGTGTTTTGTGTTTGTTCCTGCATAATTGCAGGAAGGGAAACATTGTCTTCTGACAAGAATTGAAATATGACAGTTGACAAGACAATGACAAGGAAGAATTTCACTGCAATAGACGTGATTTGAATAAAAAAAGATATAAAATTTCTGTTTGGTTTCATTCCCCTTTTCTCTTTGTAATGTATTTTGGTTGCTGCGGTAGTTTCCTAGAGTCTAGAGAATTATGCGCAGTACTGGCTGTTTTTCATATGCTTCTACTCGCTTCAATCGAAACAGATGGTACCTCAAGCCTTCTGCCTTTGCTTCTTGGAGGTGCTTGGCCTGCGGCCTTCGAATGACGATATCCACCATGGGCATTATGATGACAGTAAAATGACTATTAGTATTACTTACAGGAATGCCATGGTGTAGTGATCATTTTGTTGGGCTTTAAGTGAATGGGTTTAATTGCACAGGAACTAAAAAAAATTGGAAAAAATGTTTTGCCTAGAAACTTTTGTAAGGAATAATATTATTAATTATAAAAAGTACGTTGCAAACGTGAACCAATCAGTTTATATCAAAATTTTTACCACGGAACTATAGGAAGTTGGACTCTCTTTTTCTATTTGATCCAACTGATGCTTATTTTTCAGCAAAAAATCTAGAGTGACAAAGAAATGAAATATGAGGAAAGACAAATTATTCAGCATTTTTTAAATGTGGTAGGTTCTTTGTCAAAAACATTAAGGCACACTACCATTTAACTTTTTTCTTGCCAAATATCTATCGCTCCCCCTGTTCCAAGGTGTCCTTCCCCCTCTAGGAGACGCTTTTCCGGTGGCATTTTTACTTCAGTTTCTTAAAATTCATATCCTTCAATTCCCATTGCTCTTTCTCTATTTCTAAGACTTTGAACATTGCATCAAAAACAGGTCTATTCTTTAATTTCTGTTTGATTCTGCTTTTCCATAACCAGGGGTGGCTCAAAGGACCAAGATTTTTTTTTGGGGGGGGGGGGAGGAAGCCCTTGGGGAAGATCCCCTGCGGGAAGTCGCAAAAGGTAGCCATTTTCCTCAATGCACAACTGGCGGACAAGTTGTGATCCCTTTACCGGGATTTTGCCTTTCTGATCAGGAGTCCTTGGGGGATACTCTCTCCCAGTCACTTCATACTTCACCCAAACCGTTGTCCAGCAACCCTATTCATAGCTGTTATTCTTCATGGGAGTCGACAAGTATTTCCGGCAAATTGTATTCAGTGGGAGATGTGTCCAAATTTTGTTTTCAATTAGCATCAACGTCTATTCTTCAGTTAATTATCCAAGGGGAGGGAAACCAGAAAAAAGTAATCCATTGCTCGCTCAGATTTTTACTTCATTTTCCTGAACCCTTATCGTTTTCACAGGCCTGTGTATTTTCGGCCTTAGACTATTTGAAATTATGCCAAGGGGCAATTTAATTTTTTATCGAGATTTGAGGTTGTTTCCACGGATGAAAATTAAGAAGCTAGTGCAGCCAATTGTTCACGAGGGCTGGCATCATCACAGGTGCCAGAAATTGATTCTCTGCTCCTCTCAAATGTGAATTCAGGAGAGCAAGACAATTGTTGTTTTATATTGTCCTGTGCACAATGAATTTCTACGAGTCCCGAGGACGACATCCTGCAATTATTTCCAACGAAGGAGGAAGAAAAGCTACTGAAAAACGAGGAACTTCATAACACGAAAGAACTTCATAGTAACCCACACTACTCGGCAAGGCAGAAACCCTCGCACGGCAGGAGCTATAAGAAGGAAGTAAACAGGAAGACCGGAGCAAGAGAAAGAAAAATTTAGTGTTTATTTTGATTTGATTTTATGTCTGAGTTTCCAGCCAATCCACAGGAGATACGGGTCATTTATCTTAGGAGGGAGGGGTTGGAACCCTTGGTCCCAGTTTTTTCAGATAAATGTCCCTCCCAGACTCATTTCTTTTGGCCCCTTAATTATTTTCCTTCCTTAAGTAATAAATATTAATTTTCCTATTCTTTTTTGACGCCATTTCGGGTCCTCTTAACTGCGTGCGTGCTTAATAGACCACGAGGGAAAGAATTACGCAGTTAGGGAGGTCGGCCAGTAGATTAGTAAGTCCAAGGATTGGCTGGAAAGCTTCATTACCATCCTCGTAACCCCCGCCGCAGCACGCGGCTAGCGGGCTGGGAGGAAGAGTCCATTTTTTAGTTAGTTCTTTTATACATCGTGGAGTGATTACAGTAAGCTTTTTTACTATGTACTCTTTTAACTTTTCAGCTTAGGTCGAATCTAAAAGAGTTAGTTAGAAATCTTATCCGTAAACTTTGGCTTTAAATGTGGCCATAGATTATCCGATCACGTTAGTATACGGAACCGTTGGAGTAACCACGGAAATCCCACTAATTTGGGGCCAAAGAGGGATCTTCCCCCTCCAGTAAGTGGCATAGCAACTCTTTGCGCCATTTTTGCCTTTAAAAGTGGTGACCCCGCACGATAAACCTCCAATAGAAACTTTCTGTCATTTGGCTTGAACAGCAAGGGAAATATATTGGCTTGAAAATCAAGAAAATTGACTTTAACCACGTTATTCTCCACAAACGGCATATATGATTTTTGTTTCTTTTCCACAGATAGCTTGGCACTGGAACATCGTAGAGAGTTGTTTAATAGCTCATTTTAAAGGAAATTAATTGGGTTAAAAATCTTTAGTAACTAAAATAAATTATTTCTAAAAGAGAATAAATTTTTCCACCAAAAACTGTATTTTTTATGTCTTTTCATGCTGCAGTCTTTTCAAAGATATTTGATTTTGTACGTAAATCATAATTGTATACCAGCGGTAAGATTTGGACCCACGCCTCCGAAGAGACTGGTGGCTAACACCAGCGCCTTGGACCACAAGACCAGGCTGCCTCTCATAACTATATATGTCAATCCGGGTTGCAGCAGTAGCTAGCAACCTAGTAAGAGACGATCAGTCCAATGCTAGGAAATATAAAAACCCAGAATTCCTGAAAATAGAGTCAGACCAAAATAAAAGTGAATTATTAGAACCACCATGTCTGAAACCCTACTAGATAAATTATGAATGCCGTCATAGTTTTATTAGAGCTATGACGTGAATAGAAAAACACGACATTATGTTGTTGTTTCTGAAGACGGCATGAAATAATATCATAACACCATGACGTCATGAAATGACATCATTACGCCATGACGTCATAATTACTATTTTAGAACGACAAAGATGTAAATGGTCTCATTCATGAATTACATAATGGTTAGATCAAAGCAAGCTACACGCAAGTATCTTGAAAAGAGAAAAGCAAAGGTATTCAACCGACCAGGCGTGTCGAGAAGTAGAAATTGAGCAGGCTAGATATAATAAAAAACTTCTTGTAATTAAAACAAATTATTTTTATTACATTAAGAAATTTTAATTATGTTCCTTAAGATTTTTTACAGTAAAGAACGATCTCTCGCCCATAGTAACTGATATTACAATGAAGAATCTGGGTTGTTTACAGTAAAGAACGAACCTTAGCCCTTAGTAACAGAAACAAGAATACCTAGGTTGCAGCGGTAGCTAGCAACCTATTATTTACATGATCCGGGTTACAGTGGTAGCTAGCAATCTAGTAAGAAACACCAAATTAAAAGATGATTATTAGAAGAACAAACCGATGCTTATATTTGACTTAGTTAGCTACCTGATTCTTTGAGGTTCTCTAAAACCAGAATCAGATCAAAAGACAAAGTACATTTTTAGAACCGCATTGCCCAGATCCCCTATATAAGAAACTTACCGTCCCTTGGCTTGAAACACAAGGACAATATATTGGCTTGAAAATCAAGAAAAGTGGCTGAGATCACGATGTTCCGCATCGAAAGCAGGTTTGTTTTTACGTTGTCCCCCCTCAGCTAGCTGGGCACTGGAAAATGATAGAAAGCTGTTTAATGGCTCTTTCAAAAAGGATATTGATGTATTTGAAAACCTTTCATAATTAACACAAATAATTTCAAAAACCAAATCATATTTAACGAATTTACATAAAGGACCGACACTGTAAAAGAGAATTTTTTAGGCTACCGCCCGCTTGAAGGAGTCGTTTTCTTTTAAAATATTTCCCCTTGTTTTTACAAGCCAAGGCACGTACAGTGGAACGATGTTGCTTTGTCTGTTGTCTAACACCTTCTGGCAGTTGAACATTGCCCTCAGTTTAATTTAAAAAAAGTTCAGATATTAAATTAATGAAATCATTGTCAACACCATGTTTGAATATGGCCTTCCTAAGCAAGGGTTTTGAAGTGCTTTAAACGCAAAATAAATGCCGTTGTTCGTGTAGTTTCTTCAGTGTCATAATGGCAACTAATAGCCTTTTCTACTGTTCACCGGAAGATATACTGTAATTTCATAGTTCTTAAGGTTAAATATGAATACTATATGATCCGTTTTTCAGAGTTTTTAAATGAACATTTTAAATTTTTTCGAACTTTTGTGTGGTGAAGAAATCTAATGTATAATATAAAAATAAATTAAACTTATATATTTGAAAATGTTTATTTATACTAAATTTTTATACTTAATTAATATGTATAAAATGACCATTTCTCATATTTAATATCTTTTTTTTTTTTACTATCTATACATTATAATATAAAAATATATTAAAAATATCTAGAATTAATTGTTAAATTATCATACATTTTTATACTAAATTAATAGTTAAAAAATTAGCATTTTTAGTTTATTATATCTTTTTTTTTTTTTTGATAAATTATGTATATTATAAAAAAATCTTAAAATTATATATTATTAGTTCTTTAATTATAATAAATTTTTAGAAGTATATCCTATATACTACATTTAACTTTTTCATTTTTTCTATCTTTTGTGTTTACTAAAAATTCTTTATAATATATATAAATCATAAACTTATCTATAATTAATTGTTAATTTATAATAAATTAATAGCAGTATTTCATTTTTAAAAAATTTAAATTTATAAAAAATTATAACTTTTTAGTTTTATATATAAATTATTGATCATATAAAATACATTAAACCTTTAGATCTTTTAAATTTTTAATTTATAATAAATTTTTATACATAAAGAATTGTTACAAAATTAACATGTTGCATTTTTTTTACCTTTGGGGTTATTTGTAATTTTATGTGATACTAATAAACAAATTTCCCCTTAGGTTTTTGGATATGTTTAGTATGACTAAAGTTTGTGGGTGTGGCAATTTTAAAAAACTTAATAAAGGGCATTTTTTCTAACTTTTGTGTGTTTACGGAATAGAATTTCAAATTAATAAATCAATTTCCCTTAGCTTGTTGAAAATGTTAATTTATTCTACATTTTTTGCTGTTAGGCATTTTTAATAAAGGAACATATTTCTTGTTTTCTAACTTTTGTGTGTTTACTCAAAATACAGTCTCATATATAATTAATAATCACTTAATAAATATTTAAATTGTAATTTATAAAAAATTTTTATACGACAAGACTATTAACTCAAGTACGAGATTTCATTTTTTCTTTTTTTGTTGTTGGTTATAGTTGATTTTAGAAGAGATATTCTTCCAGGTAGTAGCATAGCTTTAATAGGCATAGTATATAGCCTGAACCTGTTTGGTTCATTCCCTGATTAAGTTGATACATAATGTCCAACAAAGCTAAAAGAAAACATATGAGCCCAATTAAAGGCAATGACACATGTGCTGCCTGTTCTACTGAACTGGATGAAGGGTCTTCTGCTATTGAGTGTGATATTTGTGAGAAGGTGAATGTCTGGACCTGTTCCCTGGAAAATATAAACTACTAACTAAGATGATGCAATCCCTTACATGTTCCTGGTCATCTCCAGCCTGCCAAATTAACCCTCCCCCCTCTAGTGAGCAAGCTATGATAAATAAGTTAACATCAGTTATGCACAATTTCTTGAAATCTTTCAGGGAAGATCTTAAGTAGGAATTTGCCACCACTAGTCAGTTGACACAAACACTTTCCCAACTGGAACTGACATAAAAAGGGACATTTCTGCCAAAGTTGGCAATATTGCAAATAGGGTATCAGATATTGAAAAATTCATTACAATCAGTCTGCTCTACCTCAACAATTCAGGACCTAGTGGCATCTACAGTGTCCTCTAAATTGTCTCAACTTCCCTCAGCCCAATTATCTGAATCTGATGTTCATTGGATAGCATGGTCAGAGCACCAGCATTATGAAAGACATCTGAATATTGTTGCTTATGGGTTCTCTCCCCCCCCCCCAGTCTGATGATGCAGTTTTCCTGTACAATTATCTCTTATGCAATTATGAAGTTGACATTGGTGCCCCCCAGTCCAAGTAAAAAGACTTTCTAATAAACATCAACTATCTGGTAGCTGCCCCCTCCTCTTCTCTGCACCATAAACTGAATTTAGAAAGCAAATTATACAGAAATCCATTGAAATAAAATGAATCAATTAGTTCTTATGGAAATAGACCTAAGGAAGATCGCATAAAGCACAAAGCTCTAATTGAGGAGCTGAATTGCAGAAAAGCTAAGGGAGAAGCAGATTTGATAATCCATAATGGTGCCATCATTTAAAAAAACTTGCCAGTTGGAGCAATACCCCAGACTGCTCCAATGTCCTGCTAATGTATGCACCTCCTTCTACATCTAATAAGTGTTTAAATGTTTATGGATTTGCATCACCTAATTCTGTCTCTCAATAGTCTAGTAGTGGACACAATAATAATAGTTTCCTTTCTGATGCTGACACTTCTCTTGTTTCTTCAACAACAACTTGTTTAACTGATGTTTCTTCTTTGTTGTTTCATAGTGCTGTATCCAACAACCTTACTAGTCCTTATGTTCCTGCATCCTTGCTGATTCCTACATTTCAGAGGATGAGATTCCTTAGCTCCAGTGTTGATAGCCTCCCTAATAAGCTTTCTGAACTCTCTTTTTGTGTAATCTGAAGGAGTGGATGTTGCTGCAATTACAGAAGTTTCACCAAAAAATACCTTGTCAGTTTTAATTTCTGACGAAATAAAACAGATGATTACCAACTATTTTCTAATCTGAAGTCCCCACTCTGCCACCAAGGAGTGTGCCTTAATATAAGGAGATGGACTAAATGTTAGTCTCATTCAATTCAATTCTCTTAATATTGATGGAATTGAGTATGTGTGGATTAAATTACATAATCAAAGAACTTCAATTGTAGTGGGTGTTGTTTATAGAAGCCCCAGTGCTCCCTGTGTTATGGACTCAGAATCAAATTTGGCTGCCATGTTGTCTCATATGATGACCAATTTTCCCAGCTATGATCTTGTCCTTATGGGAGACTTTAATCTTCCTGATATCCAATGGATTGATGGATCTGGTTTTTGTAATAGAGATTCTCCTTTTTTGTCTGCCCTCTCTGATAATTCCCTCTGTCAAAAAATTTCATGACCAACTCATTTCAGGGAAGGTCAAGTCTCCAACATTCTTGATCTGGTTATACTCAGTAACCCTGACCTTCTTATTAAGAATGTTATAACCACACCTGTTGGTAACAGTGACCATGTTGTAATTATTTCAGAGTTAGGTCTACCTACCATTCAGCCTTCCTCTAAGCAACAAAAGTTTGTTAACTACAAAATAGTCTCTGAAAAGCGTGCCAAAGTCAACTGGAAAAAGTTTATTACTGATGATATCAAGTAGAGTTGGTCAAATGTAAAAATGGAAATTCTAAATGTTGAAAAGTCATCTACCAGAATTTTTCAGGTAAAACAGGCAGAGTTTACCTTTTTTTGACCACTAAACTGAGTAAGCTAATCAATAGAAAACACAGAGCATGAAACAATTATAGAAAGAATACGACCACAGAAAATTATCTAGTCTTCAGCCATGGTATCCCCTTTTTATACAGTGATATTTAAAGCTGTATGAATGTGAAAGTTCTTCAGTGTTTTATTCTTTCTTTTTTTTGTCGTTTTATCTATATACTCCGCCTGTGTGTACTTTTGTATTGTATGACGGGTTAGAAATAAATAAATATTAATAGCGCCCATGCCCTTGTGTTTCAGGAGTCACTCTTAAAATATTCAGACAAACAGTCAAACTTTAGCGTAAAGAGCAAGGTATTGAGAAGAGGGGCAACCCCTTCATATACGGAATGATTTCTGTTCGTTTTGAGCTTTAATGTTGCTCCTTACTTTCAGTTACAAAAGATTAATTTTTTTTTATTTAATTTCTGATCGTTTTTCAAATAATGCCGGTAAATCTTGCTCTTACCTATTAAAAGTTAAGTGCCTGAGAAAATTTGAATTAATTTTAAAAAAAGGAAGAAATACCCTCCAAGAGCTACATAATCTTAATGAAATTCACAGCATCATAATCAGTGAATTAGAAACACCTATTACAGTGTTTATAAACACTTATGTACAAAAGTGTGGACTTTTCCATTTTCTGCCGGAAGAAAGATCATGGGTGCATGGTTGTTTGTTTTTTTTTTTTTGTTTTTTTTTTCAAAGGGGTGTAAGTAACGACCCAGTTGTCCGATAATAAAGTTGGATGGCACAATTGAAACGAAAATAAAAATTATATTGCCCTTTTTAAATGACCAAAAAAAATTGAGGGCAACTAGGCCCCCTCCCACGCTCATTTTTTTCCCAAAGTCACTCAATCAAAATTTTGAGATAGCCAGTTTGTTCAGCATGGTCGAAAATATGATAAAAATGTCTTTTAGGATGATTTAATCTCCCGAAGTACCCAGGGGGAGGGCTGAAAGTTATGAACTTTACTCAATGTTAACATATAGTATTGGTTATTGGGAAGTATACAGACTTTTTCAGAGGAGATTTTTTCTGGTAGGTGGGGGAAGGAGAGGGTCGGGGGCTATATGGAAGGATCTTTCAATGAAGGAAGTTTTCATGGGGGAAGGGACATTGCTATGAAGGGGGCGCCTGATTTCCCAGCATTATTAAAGAAAAAGATCAGGAATTAAATAAAAAAAAAACAAGTTTTTCAACTGATCAACTGATTGATGGGTATTCGCGAGAGATATATTGATCGCGAACAATCTGTCATCGGTCGGGCCACAAGTTTTTTGGCCCATTTCTAGACCCAATTTTCGAGCAAACCATTGTTTTTTTTTCTTTGTGCATCGGGGCTCCTTGACCCAATTACTTACGGATAATATAAATTTCAAGTTGATACGAAATGAATTTTTAGCCTCTTTTAGAAGGGGTCAGGTCCCCAGCCTTAATTTTTCTTACTAGGTTCGTTGAGGATAAAAGTTCAAACCGTTTAGAAAAAGCGTTTGGTCTATTTTCGTGCTCCCCAAGATCCTCCTATATAATAAATATTTTAAATCAGCATAAAAATCTGATTTTTTGATGCATCTATTGATATTAAAATTATGTATTTTAGAGTTACAGTTACTCTTGAGATGATTCGCTCCTACTACAACAGCTCGTTACGACGAACTGTTTGACTATTTAATTTTTACTATGGGGTGTTATCATCTCATACTAGGTTGCTAGCTACTGCCGCAACCCCGATAGGGTGCAAGCTACTGCTGCAACCTGGATTCCAGTTACTATGGGCTATAGTTCGCCCTTTAATGTAATTGAGGATAAAAGTTCAAACCGTTTAGAAAAAGCGTTTGGTCTATTTTCGTGCTCCCCAAATGATTTTTTTTTGTATATATATTCTTTTTTATTTTAATAGCGTGGGCTAGACTTTACCGGTACCTTAACACGTATTAAGATAACACTCTTAGGGTTAATTGAGATGGCAAGAATATCAGTGTACAAGCGCAACCTAGATATACAGTTATGATGTAGGTATTTTTTCGGAGACCACACTGCCTTTCTATGACGAACAAACAAAGTTTGAATAGGGATAAATTTTAGGAGTATAAGTTTTATTCGGTAGTGAAAAACATATACAAGACCTTCTGGATATTTCGACCCCATACATCAGTGATCATCATGAGTAGATAAACTAAAATACTACAATTAAAACACACCATATTTTTATTCTGCATAAATATAGTTCGTTTAAATTGTAATCCTTTAGTTTATCTGCTGATAATGATCACTGAAATTTACATAAAGGACCGATGTAGCTCACAATAAATGGTGTTTGTCAATCGGGGTTGCAGCGGTAGCTAGCAAATAGTAAGAGACGATCACGTTCATTGTTAAGAAATATAAAAACCCATAGTTCCTAAAACAGGAGTCAGATCAAAACAAAAAGTACATCATTAGAACCGCCTTGTCCGAAACCCCTGTAAAGGAAACTTTCTGTCCCTTGGCTTGAACAGCAAGGGAAATATATTGGCTTGAAAATCAAGAAAAGTGGCAGCTACTACAACATTCTGCCTAAACGGGATATTTTTTCTTTTTTTTTCTTTTGTATCCAGAGATAGCTTGGCACTGGAACATCGTAGAGGGTTGTTCAATAGCTCATTTTAAAGGAAATTAATTGGGTTAAAAACCTTTTGTAACTAAAATAAATTATTTCTAAAAGAGGATAAATTTTTCCACCAAAAACTAAAGTTTCAGATTTGAACCAGACAATTGTATTTTCCATAGTTTTTGTACAAAAAACTAAAGTTTGCGACCAAAAACCTTTATTAGCTCAGATTTTACATAAATAGTTTATTTTTCGATCCAAAAATAGACTAAAGTTTAAGATTTGCACCAGAGAATTGCATTTTCCATAATTTTCTTACGAAAAACTAGAGTTTACGACCACAAATCCTTATTAGCTCAGATTTTACAGAAATAGTTTTATTTTTCGATCCAAAACTAGACTAAAGTTTCAGATTTGAACCATCAAGGACCACAACCACTTTTTTCAAATTTTTATTTTTACATGTCCTAGAATGACATAAAATATACTTAAAACATAAAAAATTTACATTTAATATTTTCTAAATTAAAAAAAGTTCCGTGCCATGAAAAATTTAAAGTTCCGTTCCAAATTTTTCAAAGAAGATAGAAAAAGGTTATACTTTGATTGTGAATATTCACCACGAAGAAGTTATCTTCTGAAGAGAAAAAGTTCCACTTTATAATTCTGAGTTTTCTCAATAACGTGAAAAAAAAGTTCTCTTCTAAATTTTCTTAAAGAAGAGAAAAAAAGTTAGCTCAATTCTGAATATTACCAAAGAAGAGAAAAAAGTTCTATATCAGTTCTGAATTTTGAAGACGTGAAAAAATTTAAAAGTTCTATTCTAAATTTCTCCGTAGAAGAAAGAAAAGAAGTTACCGTTGAATTCTGAATATTCTCCACGAAGATATAAAAAGCTCCAATTTAATTCTGAGTTTTGTCAGAGAAGTGAAGAAGAGTTCAAGTTCTCTTCTGAAGATAAATAGTTTAACTTTTAAAGTTTAAACTTAGAACTTTTAATTCTAAGTTTTCTCGAAGAAGTGAAGAAAAGTTCACGTTCTCCTCTAAATTTTCTCAAATAAAAAAAGTTACAGTTCAATTCTAAATTTTTCCATAGAAGATAGAAAAAGTTATATTCCGATTCTAAATTTTTCCCCAAGAAAAGAAAAAGTTCTGCTTTATTTCTGTATTTTCTCAAAGAATTCTGATTGTAGCGTCCAATTTTTTAAATAACAAAACCTACACTTAAAATATTCTAGCGATATCCATTCGTGTATGTAGGGGGGGCTACCTCCGGTCCATTCTTGGTACACAAAACCTTGGGATTTTCACGATCCGTCTTTTAAAATAATGTAGTTCACCCATTTTTGCCTTTTTAAGCCCCCCCCCCCCCCCTCCAACAAAAAATTTCCCTCGCACGTGCCTGGTGATGTCAAACCTACACTCCAATTCACAAATCTATTACCCTTTTTTTGCAAATGTCAATCAAAGAATTCTGATTGTAGCGTCCAATTTTTTAAATATAAAGCCTACACTTAAAATATTCTAGCGTTATCCATTCGTGTATGTATGGGAGGCTACCTCCGGTCCATTCTTGGTACACAAAACCTTGGGATTTTAACGCTCCTAATTATAAACTAATGTTGTTCTACCCTTTTCCTATTTTTAAGCCCCCCCCCCCTCCAAAAAAGAATTTCCCTCACACTTGCCGGGTGATGTCAAACCTACACTCCAATTCACAAACCTATTACCCCTTTTTTTGCAAAAGCAACATCTGGGTAAGCCTGCTTGATCATATCAAACGTCTTTGTTGCAGATTTACGAGTTTCACACAGAATTTAATGGCGGACCTCTGCTCTAACGCACGCTGCATTTTCGGCTTGCACCACTCACAGAAAACACAATGTTATTGAAAGCTAAATTTTATCGGAACTGTAACTGACCTTCCTCTTAGGGTAATTCTAATAAATATAAAAACGACAAAAAAAAATACAAAATAGGCTCTTTTTTTCTTGAAAGTATCGAACTTTAATATAATATCTCTAAGTATCGCTATGGACATCAATACCAAGCATCACCCAAAACTACTTATTTGTGGACCATTAAATATTCCTACTTTATTTTTTTTTATATTCAGTTGATTAAGTTTTTCCATGTAGGCTATATGTAAATCAAGATCTATTCCTATCAATAGGCTTTAGAATTTGCGACATTAGACCTAGCTTGATATTCAGCGGGTAAAAATAATTTTCTCTCGTGGAATTAAGAGGAAATAATAATGTTCTTTTTGCCAATAGTTGACCAAATTGACAAAATTATTTTAAAGAAAGAGTGAAAAACAGACAAAAAACAAGGGCTGAGGGCACCAGAAAAACTTGGGGGGGGGGGGGGTTACCTCCCTGGATCCGCCAGTGTACTGAAACCTATTGAAATTAACTATTTGCGTATTATATTTCAGAGGTCAATAAGCTGCAACGCTTCCTCTTACATATATAAAATTCTTTTAATATTCAAAGGTTTTATGACCGTGACTCCCAATGTGGGGCGCAGGACCCATCAGTCCTACGTGCAGGACGTGCGCCCTTTAGCTGACTAGCCTATACGTTAGCTCCTTAATTTTGAAAAAAAAAGATTTTTTCATGTGAATGACTTCACATTAATCTGCATTTAAAGAGCAAAAAAGATATATGATAGTATTGCAATAACGTCATGCATTGTATAAATGGGCATAGGCAGCATATTGTCTAGGGGGGGCATATATTGTCTAGGGGGGGCAGTCGATAGTGTGATGGAGTTTTATCAACTGCTTTTTTCCAAACCATCTGCTTTTTCAGCCATACAAAATGTAAATTTGAAGGTCTAGGGGGGGGGGGAGTCAGCCGCCCCCCTGCCCCCCTCCTCCCTACGCCCATGGAAAGGTGTTCTATACAGACAATATTTTTCATTGGCGTGAAATATGCCTAGAGGACGACCTGAAAAAAAAGTTAGTGGCCTTTTAAGCTTCCTTCAAGTGAATACTTGTAAAATTTTGAATAACGAAGTTTAATTGTCACGAGGGGGCAGTAGGATTTTAGAAATTCCTAGGTGGGGCATGGCCCGAAATCGGTTAGGAACCACTGTTCTATAGGTTTACAAGATTTTTTTTTTTTTTTTTTTTTTTTTGTTGAAAAATTCACTGTCATGTTCAAACCGTGGTCAATGCAGCATAATACCCCTTGTTGCAGAGCTTCAAGATCAAGCCGATCAAGTGAAGCTCCAAATAAGCCTCTAGAAAAGCTTTGTAATGCATGTCAACGTCCTGAAGAAAAGCATCATAATGAATCCACTCCTCTCCATACCTAGAACTAAATAAATAACTTGGCATCAAAGTAAGTGATGATCTCACGTTTGGAGATCACCTCAGCCAGATCACCGCAAAGGCATCTGGTTTTCTAAAATCTTTTGCAAGTCTCAGAATGTTTGGACTAAGAGAGAAACTCCTTCTTTCGTGTTATCAAACCTATGTAATGCCCGTAATGATGCATGGCTGTCCTGTCTGGCAGCCATCGCTTATAGAGAAGCACAGAAATGAACTTGAAAAATGTCACACGAGAGACATCGAAATACTTTTTGTACAAAATTATAGAAACTATGAAATCACAGATAGAACAATCAATCTAACCACACTTGATGAACGGATGAAAGTCCTGATTATGGCTAGTCGAGATGAAAGACATACTTAATAAAAACAAATAAATAGAAGTACTAATTTACCATAATATACTATGTAAAAATCCCAACTGTTTTAACAACTGAAAAAGAGAAAAAAAACTGTGTACTTAAAGAATAACAACTCTTATAAATTAGTTATAAAATCAGTATTGAAATAATAATAAATTTTGAGAAAAAATATTGTACTAAAGTATTTTCTTTTTGGATTAAGTCTTGGGTGACGTTATTGGTGGTCTTTTTGTGCTTTTCTTTTTTTTTTGTGAATTTTATGTATATTAAAATGGTCTTTATTCTTTTTAAATGTACATAAACCATATTCGATGTCGGATTCATTTATTCTATTATTTTTTGTAAAGTATTGTGTAATTATGTATTTTAAGCAATGTACAAACACGGCGGTAATAATTTACCTAACAGAATTGTTTTTGACATGGTCAACTGGTGTTAGAAATCCCGTCTACATACTATTGACTTCTTTTACCACGTCCAAAGTCGCGATAACAGACCCAACATATACACATGCAATTTTATAATAATTTTGTAGAATTAATGTAGGAAGAATAAATCTTTATTTTAATAAAAGATTTACATAATATTAAATAATCTCATCTGAAGATAAACTAAAAAACGAAATAACTAATACTTAAAATTAATCATATAAATACGGCATACATAACACTGAACTCTCCTTCTTCATTCTTTACTCAATTTCATGAATTTTATAATTTCGAGTCTTAAAAAGTTTCAATTAGATGAGAATATTATTTCTTGTTTTGTAATAAGATGCGTTCTAATAGAGTTATACGTAATTTAAAAAAACATTACTATACAAAAAACAGAGACAACATCTTGAAAAGAGAAAAGCAAAGGTATTCAACCGACAAGGCGTATCAAGATGCGAAAATTGAGAGAGCCAAACAAAAGAGTAAGGAACGGTATGATAACGATAAAGATTACCGAAACAAACATAAGAAAAAAGTTGCTACCAGAATAATGGGTAGATACTGGGGTGACAAAAGCTATAATGAAAAAATTAAATTCTCTGCGAGGTTGTACCGAAGAACGCATAAGGACAAAGGGAAAAATTACATTCAGAAATACAAGAAGATGGCAAAAATGAAAGAGGGACACTCCCCCCCCCCCAAAGTTGATACCCTTTTTTATGTATTTGATCCCATAGTTAAAGTTTTGCTTTTATCTTTGTTATTACTGGTTAATCTGTGTTTTGTTTCTCGTAGCTCTTTTTTTTCATTACTCCATTCTCCTTGTTATATACCTGATTAAAACTAATAGTTATTAAACCATAATATCATTGTAAATGCGCTGGAAAAATCAAGAAAGGTAAAGATATACGGTAGATATATGATTTTTATTCAAATATAGCATTATATAATTCACATTAAAAGAAATATGTGTTAACACCAAAACCTACTAACTCTCACTGAGTCTTCAGGCATATACAGAATTAGTTCAAAGGAAGGGGGTGGGATCGCTGTAAAAATCGATACTTAATCAATTAAAAGTGGAGACTCGCTTGGTGGTCTACCTTTCCTTGTTGCGGGGATGACTGCACCTATGAGCAGCCAGTCAGCAATATCCGCACGAAAGCAAACAAGGGATAGGGGTCTCTCAGCATCAGAGTGATGATTGCGCCTGTACAGTAACCAAGCATTGGCTACGCTGACGCCAAGGAAGTAATAGATTAGACGCATGTACCACTTCTTCCCCTTGATGTCAGTACGATATAACTCGATCAACATGTCGCTCAAGTCCATCCCACCCATGAACTTGTTATACTCTTTGACGACATGAGGTCTGGCTACATCGATTCGAGCCTTCCCCTTTTTGTTCCACCGTTTGCATTGATCAAATGGGTTAGGCCCAAAACATGAAGAAATAAGATGGACCGGCTTTTTGTCATATCATTTTGTCATAACTATTCCAGAATGTTGCTCAACTTACTAATCAAATAATTCTCTTCTGGAACTTTTCAGCTTTTCGTCAGCTTTCAAGGGCGGAAGTTTCAATTTCCGCATTCTGCCTATTCGGACTGTGCCTACTGACTGAATTCCCATTTCTCACAGCCTTTCTACTAGATGAAAACTGCTGTAAAAATTGTCAAAGAACACTTTGAAGTTTTTTTTTTGGGAGATATTCGACTAGGCGGAGCACCACATCAGCACCAACACCAAGGTCTGAACCGACAGTGGCTCCTTTACCACTGTAAACTTCCAAGTCATAAACTATTCCGCTGGATCTGGCTCTTGTAAATACTTTTATCCCCCACTTTTGTGGCTTATCTTTGATGTACGCAAAATTTTGAAAAATCTTACTAGGTCTGTATTTTGGCACAGCGTCTGTTTCTAAAACATTTTTCTGAGATAGTGAAAAGTCACCATTCGCCCAGTTTACCTTTATTTTTTACCCTGGCTTGACCCCACTCCTTTACTATTATTATTTTCTTTTTAGGCGGGCATCCATACCAGATGAAAAGGTTATAAAAAGAGTAATTGATTAGTTTTGTTTGTTTTGATGGTGAAGATCAATTATAGGCCTACTTATATTTCAACACACCAAAAATATTTTGGCTAGCAATAAAAATTTGCTCACATAATTAACTTTACATATACTCAAACTTCTGGACAACTAATTAACTCTGTATCTCGTATCTAGTATCTCGTATCTCGTATCTTTCGTCTCTGTATCTAGCTCATAGCTCATTGATTTGAGTGACTACTACAACTTGAATAAAACAGTATATATCTGGATTCTACACGCAGTTAAATAAAAAAAAAGTTTTTTTTTTAACTGAAAGTAATGTGTGACATTAAAACTTAAAACGAACAGAAATTATTCCGTATGTGAAAGGGGCTGTCCTCTCCTCAACGCCTCGCTCTTTACGCTAAAGTTTTTTATCGATTTAAAAAAATATAGCTGTGAGAAAGAGTCACACTTTAGCATAAAGAGCGAGGTGTTGAGGAGAGGACAGCCCCTTTCACATACGGAATAATTTCTGTTCGTTTTAAGTTTTAATGTCACTCCTTACTATCAGTTAAAAAACTTTTTTTTTCATTTAATTCTTGAAAGTTTTCGGATTAATACAGTTTTTGATTTTGGCTCACCGTACATGAATAATTAAAACAAAATTTACTTAGTAATTTTACTTTTATTTGGTTAAATGGTTTTCTCGAAAGTTGTTTAATTTTGTTTACGAACGTTTTTACTAGTAATAAATATACGTAACTTACGAATTAACTTACGTACGAACTTCTATATTCATATATTTTAATGCGTATATTAGGGTGTTCGCCTCCTAGTCAATAACTCGCTCTTTACGCTAAAGTTCGAATTTTGTTCTAATTCTTTAAAAATGACCCCTTAACCACAAAGGCCGCTAATTAGAATAAATAGCTCTTATGAAAATACTAAAAAATCCTTAGCGTAAAGAGAAAGGTAATGACAAGGGGGCGAAACTAATCATATACGTAATAATTTTTATTCCTTTTAATTTTTAATGTTGCTCCTTACTTTTAGTTGAAAAACTTGTTTTTTTAATTTAATTTCTGATCGTTTTTTAAAAATAATGATGGAAAATCCGGCGCTCCCTTCATAGCAATGTACCTTCCCCGAAGAAAACTTCCTCCATGAAAATATCCTCCCACATAGCCCCCCGACCCACCCCCACCCCCGACTACCAGAAAAAATCCCCCTGAAAACGTCTGTATACTTCCCAATAACCAAAACTACATGTAAACATTGGGTAAAGCTCATAACTTTCAGCCCTCCCCCCGAGGACTTTGGGGGATTGAGTCATCCTAAAAGAGATAGTTATTATATTTCGACCATGCTGATTCAAGAATGGTAGGCCTAATTGTTATTTTACAATTTTACTTTGAAGAACAAGTGTGAGATAAATTTGGGAGAAATGAAGGGGGTCGGTTAGGTGAAAAGGTTGGATGACCAAGTCCCTCCTTGAGCATTCAAACATGGTGTATATAACAGGTAAAGGGGGCTGGACTGAGTTGGGAAGTCTCAAGACTTGGGCAGTTGTCCAAGAATCTCTTAACATGAGCAGTGAATAGGAATAAAACAAATTTATTCTCTTCTGTCTATTTGTTCAAATGGAGCCCAGACAGTAATTTGGAGATGTTTTTTGGCCATCCTTGCAGGCAATTTTATTTTGAAAAAAAATTTAAAGGAACTTTTTAAAAGTGTCTGATGCCCATTGAAAATGACTTCTCAAAGTTGTCAACTATAACGAAAAGGAAAATGGGATAATTTGCAGAGGCACCCGATCAGGGGTGGCAATCTCGCCCATCCCTACCTAGTACCAAGGTCAGAAAAATTCAAAAATTTCAAAATTTTAACCCAAGCATCGCACCCTTACCTGTCAGACAAAAGATTATATGCCCGCCAACCACTTAGCCAGGATGGTAATTCTTGAAACCAGGATATACTTCTTGAAATATTTACATTAATGCTCTTACTCTTAAGTAGTTACATTAGAAGTAGTGGTAGTAGCAATAGTAGTATTAGTAGCAGCTTGCATATATTGCCTTTTGGTCAATTGATCCTCCCATTTAAGTATTGTCTGAAAGTTTCAACTTAATGCCCAAATCAATTCACTAGACACACTCTTTTGACAATCGTCATGCACATAGACCCTTTGGATTTAGGTCAATTTCTATCAGTATGTGGTCACACTACTACTACTGTGATACTCTTGCTGTTACAACTAGGCTATGCATATGAAGGTGAAAATTTGAGAGAATATTTAGGGAGGATTTAAACTAAATAAAACACAGTATGTAAATGCTGATGGTCAATTGAGCAAGTCTTTAGAATGGATTTGGGAATTGCATTGGAGCTTTTAGAGAATGCTTAAAGGGGAAGATCAAGTGATGTAAAGATAATAAAAGCATGATACTACTAATGCTACAACCAGCGCTACTTTTACTACTTCTGCTGCTGCTACTAAAGTATTTCAAATGCATTTACGTTGGACTAATAGAGTATTGCGATGAAAAGAGCGTCAAAAGGGCACATCAGGAATATTTTGAAACGGCGTACCGTATCAAGGTGAACCTTCCAGGGTATAATGAGGGAGATGTTCAAATGACCAAATGCGTGCTACGACTGTTATTGACACTGCTGCTATTTCTGTTACTATTACTCTGTTACTACTTCTGCTACTGTTACTACCAATCGCTAGCTCATTTACGATTCAATAAACCGACAAACGTATGTTACTTTTAAATCTATGAATATTTTCTTGCACAATTAACACATAATACCTGTGAAATCCATCAAACTTACTGTTTATTACCTCTTAGTTTAACTTAGTATTTGTTTTCTAGATGCTTAAATTACCACGACACATAATTGGTATGGTGGCAGCAGTCTCTGGTACAATAGCGTCAGGATGTGTAATATATCAACATTTTAAGTAAGTACTTTCCTGAAAACATCAATTTTTTGAATAAAAACTTTTTTAAAAACTACGTGCAACAAGTGTTGAGATTCCTTTTCCCTGGAAATATAGGTCCGATAAAAATATGTATTAATACATCTACAAAGGACATGATTGTGCTTCAGTAAAGTCTAAAATCAACGGTGCCTTGTTTACAATGAAGCGAAAACCTATGTAGAAGGACGTTGTATTACACCAACTGAAGCATGCTGGTGACTATTTCTGGATTGGTGGATAATTTCTGGATTCGGAATTATTTTATTTAAAGAATATTTTATTTTTTAATACTTATGCAATTAAATTCATAAATGAAGTAATAGAAAAGAGAAAAATTAAGCATAATATTAAAACACTGATAGTTTCACAGTCTCCGGAATTGAATTTGTCAAACAGTTTTATCTCTTTGCCATATGTACCGGGTTTAGACGAGAAACTTAAAGGGATTTTCTGTAAACATTTAAATAGTTTTGATTAAAATGTTAAATTTGCAGTTGAGTTTACAGGAAAGAAACTGACAATTTCTCAATACATTTGTAATTTTAAATTTAGTTTTACTGTAATAAAAGAACAGTTTTTGTTTGTCACTATTTTTCTTCCATTTTATGTCATTCCAATGTAGAAAACCAATACCCTAATAAAGCTTTTAAAACGTTAATAGTTATTTCTGAAAGCTATCTGGTTTGTTTGCCGAAGCAATCTTTTATGTTGGCGAATCAATGAATAGTTTCTCCAAAGGGCCTACAAGAAAAGCTGAAAACTAGTTCTTCAAGTATGCCCATTTTCATGCCCGCAAGCAAAGAATATCCTCTATTTTCCTTCCAGGAGAATGTGCGTGACCCACCTTACTAGGCCTAGAAATAGACTTAACTAATTTTGCAATCAGTACATTTACCGAAAATGGGTGTTGCATTTTAATCAAACGTGATTTGACGAAAGAGCTGATGTCCTATTGGTGCTTTTTATAGGTCTGGGAATGTTCTCACCACTGGGTGGGGGAGGGGGGGAGCTAGTTAGATTTGTTTTACCAGAGCATTGACCTGTAGGGATCGGATCGTAGCCAAACTTGGTGGGAAGTAAAAGATATTGTCCTAGCTATTCCTATGGGATATGGGCTTGATCTTGCCTCTGCAGTGAAACGAAATGGATAGGGGCTTCTAAATCCTTGTCATCATGATATCCACTAGAAACAGTTTTGGAGCCTCAACTTTTGGAGCCTCAACTAAATTTTGCTTGAAGGAAGAATAATTGTCCTAGTTAAGCCTTTCGGGTATCTGCACCCTTTATAATCTCTCTCAGGGAAGGACCCTCTTAGACATCTGTAAGGCGGATTTGTCAGATCTCAATCAAATTTGGCTGGATAAGAACTAGTCCTGTTTACTTCCTCTGAGTGGAATGGAGGAGGGGCTTACTTTTTTGTAGCCAGAACTTCTGTCGGAATGGGTTGTACAAATAAAAAAAAATGTAGAAGCTTTATTCCAGTAATTTACCTATTTGGGTCAAAATCTGGCATTTTTTTCTGAATAGAAAAGGGTTTCTAGATATCACCAGAATATCTATTGGAAAAGGTTGTTGTATCTCAACCAATCCTAATGAAAAGTGATAGATAATTTCCTAGTTGTATTTTAAGGGGTTCAGGACCGATCCTACCTTTTGGGGAGGAAGAAAGTACCCTAAATTTTAGCACTGTAGTCAGCATATCTAATAAAAGGGACTGTCAGATCTCAATCAAACTTAGTCAAAATTAACAGTCAATATCTAAGTTTTTCTTTTCGGAGCCCAGGACTGATTCTTCTATATGGAGAGGAGGGTCCCTTAATTCTTTTTTTCAGCCCACCTACCTGAAATAGCCATCGAATCCCAACCAGTCCTAGGTGGGGGGGGGGGGGGTAAGTGCTCGACTCTTTCTAAGGTTTGTACATGACCAAACTTTTGAAGGAGGAGAAGGGATATTGGATGCAAAATCTTTTGTTAGTTCAATTGTGCTGGCACGTCAAATTCCATCAAACATAGCCAAAAGCTGCAGCTATGGTTTTGGATGTCTGTGATTGATCATAACTCCATGAGAGAAGGGCTTCAATCTTGAAATCCATAACTGTCCGAAGGGCTACATCTAAATTTCAGGTGAGATCCATTGGATCTTAGTTCAACATAGTGAGAACTTGTAAAAAGGTTTTATTTGCGTCTGTAGGGGGGGGGGGTAGGGGTTCCGACCGAGCATATGACTTATAGAATATTTTCTGCTAGAGACAAGCGATTAATGGTCTTTTATTTCTGTGTAATTTTTTTTTGTTAGGGTATGTCTTCATATCCATAAAACCGACTGTAATCATAGAAAGTAGCCCAGGGATGTCAAATAGGTGATTAGAATCATGCCATAAGCTGAATTTTAGGGGGGGGAGGAGGCTTACCTGGTCTAATCCGCACTTTCAATGCTGTATAATAGAAATCTCAAAACAGAAATATAAAAATATAAGACAGCGTCATTCAGCTATGGGGTGGAGCTGACAGTCCCCCTACCTGCGCCCCCCCTATGGGCGCCTATGACTAAAATAGAAATATCGTGAATATGGAAATCCTCTAAAGCAGTCTTTAAATGTATTCATTAACAGTAGCTTCATGTACATAAGATTTATTTCTAGAATTGTTTAATTCTAAGACAAAAGATAAATGCCAAATAGAATATACACGTTTTGTTTAAGTCATAAGTGCAACACTGCTCTACAGCTGGGACCTGCCAGTCACAGTCACTAGAACACCTCACAGAGCAATGGCACCAAAAATCCGTTTTTTTTGCAAATTTTTCTTACTTAAATCCTCAGGAAACAAACTGTTTCAGTGAAAACTTTCAAAGAGTATTTTCACTCTTCTTTAAAATTCTGAAACTTTCAGAGGTGCTGTTTGCTTCTGAGTACGCCGACATGTAGCCTGGTGCCTCCTTATAAAACTTTGATTCCAACTGTAAAGCGAATTCTAAGTACTGATCATGGAAGGGTTCGGTTCCTGGTGTTGCCGGTTATTTGGTTTGGGACGGGGGTCAGTGACAAGACTCTGTAAACTCAGCCAGAGTCAACCCAGCTTTAAATGGATATCTGGAGAAATCCGGGGAAGGTAAGCAGGAAGTGTGTGCCAAAGCACAGGATGGTTGGCCGACAATCCCCCATTGTTCTTGCTGGCTGAAGGGCCAACGGAGATCAGCACCGCCGTTAAGGACTGTGAAAGGTCAATGTTGTATTACTTACTTACTTACGTTTGAAACTAATATATTCATCGCAAATATAAATGTTCTATTCTACTCTAAGGCCAAAATAAAACTGTTACTGGAAGTATAAAAGCAGAAAGAGCATTTAGAAGGATTTTCCAAAACGACGCCCGCTTCTCCCCAAAAGCCAAGTCTTGATGGAACGTCAATAAATACATTTTCGTCCCATCACCTCCCTGTGAGGAGCTCATTCTCCCTTTTTCTGCCATTCCTCAAGGCAACGAAAAAAAAAAACCTATTCACCCAGCTTACTTTGAGTACCCGAAAGAGGAATCCCCATAGCATTTCCTGGTATCATCTATCTGCGCATATTAATCAACCTTAGTAGAAAAGTGTCATAGTGCCTTTGGGGAACTTGTACCTGATCCGTCCAGAATAAGTAGCGTGAGGAAGTCCCTAGATGTGGCCCTAGTCCTAGTTATCAAGACATTTACCAGAAAGGACTGCCGGCTCTTAGCAAAACTTGGCGAGTAGCAAGAAATAAGGCCAATTTTGCCATTTGACTTATATCGTGGTTGCAGCAGTAGCTGCAACCTAGCAAGAAATAAACCACGGACCATAGTAACCAAAAATTAAAGAACGTGTTTGAAAGAAACTGGGAAGTGAGAGAAAATTGACATTTCGAGCTGACTCATGAATGGTAACTATTATCTAAATTAGTCTTAATGGTAAAATGTTAATTGAAAACCAATTTAAGGGAATTTCGAAAAGTAGCCTAAAACCTCTAAAAAATGGGATTGGATCGAAACAAAACGTAGATGATTGGAATGGCCATGGTGGAAAACCATACTCAGGAAACTGTCAGTTTCCTGGTCTGAACAACAAGGGGAATCACCTTTTTGCATGGGTAGCAGTCATTTGTACCTTTTTTATCTACCTAAAATCTATTCTGAGAACTCCACAAAAAGCTATTTGTTCATTCCTTCCAGCATAGGTTCGGCGTACATTTAAAAACTAAAAATTAAAAAGGGTTTGGGAAATACCAAGCAGCTGATCTGCCTGGCTTGTAAAGTATAAAGAATGAAGAAGTTTCAATTTAATACTTTATTAAGTGTTAATTAAAATACTTTTAATTTAACATTTTATGAATTTACTTAGTGTTTAATTTGTTTTCCTTTTTTCATGGCAACAATTACTAATCACGTTTAAAAGTGAGTAACACAGGCTGTTTTTTTTATAGATTTTTTTTATAATATACTTGTATATTTATACAAGTACTTATTACTAAATGTTTTTTTGGTTCTTGGCCCTGTTGAGACAAGACGATCGTTATTCTATATTTACTATGAAAGAAAAGAAGGTTTTAGGCGATTTCCTAGGGCCGAAAAATACCTTTGAAGATCCAAACTTTAATGAAAGGAAGTGGACATCCTGGAAAAAAAATTAAGGGAAGGATTATAACTTTTATAAATAAATATTAACATACCAAAGGGACATCTTCTGGATCACTTTCAATCGATTCTTCCATCTTCACAGTTTCAACAGTAGCCGTTACATCAACTTCTGCTTCTTGAACCTAAAACAATTCATATGTATATATTGTATTGAATTTATTTATAACCCGTTGAAAATACAATAACGAACAGAGTATAAAAAAAAGAAAAAAAAACAAAAGCAAACGAAAAAGACAGAAAATGACAAATAAAACAAAATTAAAATTCATAGAATAATCACACAAGCATAGTAATAAACCAAACAATCACACAGTATACATAACAAGCATAACACGAATAAAATATACTTAATTTTTTTTTGGGGGGGGGGCCTAGAGAGAGGTCCAGGGGTCAGCTCCAATGATTTTTGGAAATTAAAATTCATAGAATAATCGCACAAGCATTGTATTAAACTAAACAATCACACAGTATGCATAACAAGCAAAAAAAAACAGCACAAGCCAATGAAACAAACACACAGATAAGTACAAACAAAACAAAGATAGAACTCATAGAAGAAGCACACAGGCATAATAACAAACCAAACAATTACACAGTATACATAGCAAACAAAAAAAAACAGAAAACGTGAAAGACCTATTGTTTTAAGAGGGAACACCATGGGTGTCCATTTATTCCCATATTGTAAGCTGCAATGCATCTACCGATGGGAGCATTGAAATAATTCTAATTTAATAGTTCTAGTGCCCTTTTTAAGAGTCAAAAGTGTTTGAAGGGCAAGCAGCCCTCCTCCTTAGCCCGCAATTTTCCAAACAGTTCTAATCGAAATTTTGAGATAGCCATTTTGTTCAGCATTGTTGAAAAGTCCAGTAACTATGTCTCTAGGGATATTGGGTATGTCAATCCCCACAGTTATGCAATTTGTCCGTTATGCTTTAAAACTAAATGTTGCCTTAAAATTAAATCAAAAGGTGAAGTGTGTATGCTGGTTGCCAATAAGACACCTCAGCAATATCCGAAGAACGACTGAGGGTATTAAGTTGACAATTTAACTGAATAAAAGAGTGTAAGTTTATCCAGGTGGTCAAAGAGCTATAATAGAATTTTCGGGGACGCTATTAAGTTTTATTTTTAGGTCAACTAGAGTAGGTATAAAGCTAAATTATACAATGCTATTTTCGTCAGAATTTTCAAAAGCGTGTATTTTTTTAAGACTCATTGAAAAAGTTTCTTTAAAATACAAATGCTAAGCCAAACTATGGAATTTCCCAGAAAAAAAACATAATAAAATATTATTTTCTTTTTCCATGAAATATAATATGTCAATTAAAAACGAACAGAAATTAATTTTAAAAACTTTTTCAACAAAATACGTTTTTCAAAGAAAAGTGAAGAACTCCATTAAACCAAAACTGAGTAGAAATAAAATCAAATAATCTACCAAACGTAAGACTACCACAAATCCCCATCAATGAATAAATGAAACTCAAACGAATAGAAATTGCAATCAATAACCGAGTCAAGCTCAAACTAAGTAGAAATTTACATGACTAGGGCTGACAACCCCAATGCCTTCTCAAAACATGAACATAATAAGTACTTCACTGAAAAAAAAAACACAAATAAATGTGTATTGTCAGTTTCACATATATATCGGCAAAGATATATATATATATATATATATATATATATATATATATATATATATATATATATATATATATATATATATATATATATATATATATATATATATATATATATATATATATATATATATATATATATATATATATATATATATATATATATATATATATATATATATATATATATATATATATATATATATATATGTGTGTGTGTGTGTGTGTGTGTGTGTGTGTGTGTGTGTGTGTGTGTGTGTGTGTGTGTGTGTGTGTGTGTATATATACCATATATATTTACCATAGAATTTTACCATAGAAGTAGAATTTTACCATATATATATATATATATATATATATATATATATATATATATATATATATATATATATATATATATATATATATATATATATATATATATATATATATATATATATATATATATATATATATATATATATATATATATATATATATATATATATATATATATATATATATATATATATATATATGTACATAGGCCTATCTTTAAAACCTTATGAATTGGGATTGAGCAAAGTTGTGAAGCTGAAAACAATTTTGTTGTACTTCATTTTAAGCAGAAGATCTATTTTGCAGGGTTTCACTTCTATAACTCACATATTTTTAATGGTCACCAAATGTCAGGACACCCTAGAAGGAGAAAGATTGGAGGTAGATACTTCAAAGTACCTTCCCAGGGCATGGGCTATCTTAGCCTGTAGACTGATCCCTGAAAAATTCATTTTCCTAACATAACCCCTTTCCAAGATAGTCTAAAGTAGCTAAAAAGTAGCTAGTAGAGAATTTTACCATATATATATATATATATATATATATATATATATATATATATATATATATATATATATATATATATATATATATATATATATATATATATATATATATATATATATATATATATATATATACACATATATATAATACTCTGTCAAATAATGCACATGACCCCCCTAAGCAGTGGTTACTATCTGTTGGCAAAGACACATTGTCCTCAAAATGCAAGACTTGCATCTATATATGGTAGGATGTAAATGACAATCTAATGAGATAAAATAAAAAACACTGCAGGAAGATGCAAGGAGGACACAAACCTCCCTGATCAGACAAAATTAACCCTTTCAGTCCCGAATTTTAAGAAAGTTGGTAGGATTTTTTTTTAATAGTCATTTCTGAGAGAGAAAAATGCGCTCTTTCTAGTGGTGTAACTTGCATCTTTAAATCACCGCTTGGTGGTGCAGAAAAAATATGTCCTCATATGTGGACGGTGGGAACTAAGGTTTCCAATTTTTCACAATTTCCAGCAGAATTATTTGCTAACAAATGTATCATCTATTTAATTTCAATTACAAAAAACTGACACATAGCGTGTGTTAAAACTCTCAAAACATTCAAGGGACAAAACCTTTTCACATTTCACACACTTGATCCGCGACTTGCTAGTACACGACTCTAGCGAACAGCGTCCTGCGTTGGCGGCAGTGTAGGCCAGTGGCCAGTCAGTCCGTCATAGCGAATCTCGGGTGCAACAATGCAATTATACTTTCGTTTTGGTGTCTGAGAAACCGACGGTGACTGGGAAGGTCTCCCGCGAGGTCTAGCAGATGCTGCAAAACCAGTTTTCCCGGTGTTGATCAAATTTCTTGCTACACTGGCCTTGAACTCCAATAGGCCAAGCTCTTTCAGTCCAGCGTCTAAATCGTGCTTCTCCATCCCTGCCTTTTGTGCCTTACGATACAGAATCCACGCATTTGCAACTGCAACGTCAACGAAGTTCCAAAAGACCTTCATGTAGTATTTTTTCGACCAGCAACGACGTGCAACGACATCACCACCAACGCCTAATCCAAACGTTTCTTTCCCTACCGCAGCTCCTTCATACATTTCGAACTCGTGGATGTATCCTGAAGGACTAGCTCGAGCCCAACATTTGAAACCCCAAGGTTTGGGTTTGGATTTGATGTACTGCTTCATTTGGGAGCGACGTTTGAAGGGTATCATCATTTCGTCTATGCTGTGGTGTTCTTCGAGAGGAGCATTTTGTAAGAATGTACTCTTCAAAACGTCAAGAACCGGTCTTACTTTGAAAAATTTATCATTTTCACCACTCTGCGCTTCATTGAAATGAAGGTATTTGGAAATTTCGTCAAAATGATTGCGAGACATTGAATCAGCAACAATCGGAATCCGCATTGCTTCGTCAGATTTCCAGTACCACTTCAGGCGCGGGTATTTGAGGTAAGTGATCACTAGGTTTATCCCCAGGAAGAGCTTCATTTCATGTACAGAAACGTTGAAACTGCTACCTTGTGAAACAGCATAGCGGGTAGATTCGAAAGCAATTTTCTCGATCAAGGCATCCGGGAACAGTCTGAGGAAAAACTCTACTGGCTCCTTCAGCAATAGAATGTCTGGCAGCAATTCATCACGGTCTGCTTGGAAGTTCGGTCGCGCTCCTGCTAATGGATGGTCAGCAGCTCTCCAAACACCCTTTCGCGTGCTTCCATTGTTAGAACTTACAGCTGGGGTCTCAGAAATATGAGCACTTGCAGATCCATAAATAACATCCTCAATACCCCCAGCGACTGTATCGCTTTCACTTGCACCGTCGAATTCACAGCCGAGTTCCGTTTCTTGATCGTCAAGCAGCTCGTAGAAGGTTTCCGCATTTCCTGGAAAGTAAGATGGATCCCATGTGGGATCGCTGTCATCTTCTTCGCTTGAAAGATCAGTAACATCAAAATCGTCAAAGACGACAAGGCAATCTGCAGCACTGAGTTTTTTTCGTCTTTCCATTCCTGAAAGAAACACTATGCCGATTATTCACAGATTTCGGATTTCCGAGATGATGCGTATCGTGACGTAACACCTTTAAGTAGGCATTCCCTTCTTAGACCACACTGCCGTTCTATCACAAACGAATAAATTTCCAAATGGGGATAAATCCATTTATTTAGACAGTGAAAAAAACATTTTTTCGACAGTGTTTTTTTCACTGTGCTAAATAAATGGATTTATCCCCATTTGGAAATTTATTCGTTTGTGATAGAACGGCAGTGTGGTCTAAGAAGGGAATGCCTACTTAAAAGTGTTACGTCACGATACGTCGTACATATGGTGAAATAAGACCTACCAAGTACACAAATATAAACTCAACATTTCTTTTGCAATTAGAAGACACAGAAGACTTTGCCATCTTTATTACAAATTTATTTTACGTTTGGGCAATATTAAAGAAGAAAATTTACATCGAGACTTTTTATGAACTCTGTCAGTGACTTTTCTCTGAAAATAATCTAGTGAATAAGCCGGAAGTTAATTATTTTGTGAATGACCTTTAAAGTTACTTTTTTTTGTATATAAATATGCTAGTTTCAGTTATAGTGAATAGTTTCAGTGAATTTCCCATTGTCCACAAACGAGAACTTGTGCTTATCGAATACTTTGGTGCCCTCTAGCAACAGAAATCGTAAAAACAACAAGAGACCCCTAGATTTCCCTTTGACATTCACTACTACAGTGTCATCGGTCCAACTACCCTTGTTTCCCAGCGTCCACAAACGGGGACAAAACGCAATGGCGATGTGCTGATAACCCAGAGTTGCAAAGATGATGTAACAGTTGTCTGATGCTTTATACCACTTGTACACGATTTTAGTGCTTTTATAAATGCTCTCTGTCACTTATAAGACTCTTACTGAGACTTTATACCATTTGTACACGCTTTTGGTGCTTTTGTAAATGCTTTGTATCCTTATACAACCCTTATTGATGCTTTTTACAACTTGTACACAGTTTTGGTGCTTTTATAAATGCTTCTTATCGCTGACAAAACTCTTACTGATGCTTTATTCCACTTTTAAACGCTTTTGGTGCTTTTATAAATGTTTGTATCGTTGATAAAACTTTTACTGATGCTTTATACTATTTGTACATACTTTTAGGGCTTTTATAAATGCCTTGTATCGCTGATAAAACTCTTACTGATGCATCATACCACTTTTACACACTTTTGGTGCTTTTATAAATACTTTGTATCACCTATAAAACTCTTACTGATACTTTATATCACTTGTAAACGCTTTTGGTGCCTTTATAAATGCTTTTATATCACTTATAAAACTTTTACTGATGCTTTATACCACTTATATAATTTTATAAATGCTTTGTATGAGTGATGAAATACTTATTGATGCTTAATACCACTTGTACAAGCTTTTTGTGCTTTCATAAATACTTTGTATCGCTTATAAAACTCTAACTGATTATATTAGTAAATTAAAAGCTAAATAATACTAAATTATACAAGATAAACAAAAAACGACTAACATTCTTGAAGTTTCGGAACAAAAATAACCAAATATTCACAAGAAAACTTACCTATTTTGAGCATTCAGTGCGTTACATTTTGGGTAATTCAGTCACTGAAGAGACAATAGATGTCAGTCTAGAGAACTCGTCGCTAGGTGTCATGCCGAATGCTAACTTGTTGATGTCAGGCTTATAACCTGCTAGCAGGATGGTCGCATCTTAACATCGCAAAGACCTGGAAAACCAAAATCTCCCCTTCTTCCCCCCTTTTCTCCCTCAAAATTGTTCAAGGGACAGGGTAATCGAGATTCTGATGCAAGATTTGGCTTCTACGTTAAAACTTAGATTGGAAATCATCTTGACTTGGATCCATCCGAACACTTCTGGATTTTGCAAAATTTCCCCTGGTTCCCCAGTTTTCCCCTGCCACGGATTTTCCCATGGGTGGATTTTGATGGGCTTTTAGCATGTTATTCTATGATTTTTCTGCACTTTTTGGTGTAAAAATCATTTTTGTTGCAATATGTTTGAGGTTGGGGCTTTTTTGAGCTATTTTTACTGGGCTATTATGTTAATTTCTGCTCGTTTTGAGTTGGACTCGGTTATTTATTGTAATTTCTGTTCGTCTAGGGACTCATTTATTTATCGATGCTGATTTGTGGTAGTTTCACGCTTGGTAGATCATTTGATTTTATTTTATTCATTTTTTGTTTAATGTAGTTCTTTACTTTTCTTTGAAAAACTTATTTTGCGGAAAAAGTTTTTTTAATTAATTTCTGTTCGTTTTATATTGACATAGTCTTTTCAGAGAAAAAGAAAATAAAACTTTAAATTGTTTTGTTTTTTTAAGAATTTATAGTTTGGCCTGCAATTTGTACGTTGGAGAAAAACTTTCAGCAATTTTTAACAACATACACCCTCTTAAAAATCTGGACCCAAATAGTAGCGTTTAATTTAGTTTCATACCTCCTCTAATTGACCTGAAATGGAAAACTTGATACACATTCGCAAAAAAATCTGTTTACTTTCTTTGATAGCTTAGATACACTTACGCTATTTGGATTTGGTTAAATTTTAAGAGCAGAAGTAGCCCCGAACGTTTGAACATAATTATCTACGTCTTTATTATGATAATGCTGGATATAAATTTTGGGTAATTCGCTTTAAACCAGGGCTTATTATGGAAAAATTTTTTTTTAAAACTATAAGACATTTGGTGGGGTGGGGGGGGTAGAGAATCTAGTGGCCCTCCAATCACTTTCGACTATTAAAAAGGGCATCAGCCCTCTCTACTTTCAATGGAATGAGCCCTTTTCGAAGTTCCTACGACAACTCCTTCGATACATAGTGCCCTAGTCTAAACAACAACAAAAACTAATACATTATACCCATATTGATCTTTACTATAAAAATCTTAAGCCTTCCAATAACTTTCGACTATTAAACAGGGCACTAGGCCTTTGGATTTCCAATCGAATGAGCCCTTTTTCAAGTTTCTACGACAAAGATTTTCAATAAAAACTTATATGCCCCCAGGGCATACCGACTCCCACGGGCCCCGCCGACTGTGGGGGGGGGGATGAGAATGCAAAAAGGTATAATTTCCTGAACTTTATCCGCGTGGAACAAAACGGATATCTTAAAATTTTGATTGGCGGTGTTTGGGAAAATGGTGGGCGTGGAAGGGGCGTTAGTTGGTTTTCAATTACTTTCGACTAATAAAATCAGCCCTAGCCATTTCAATTTCTAATCGATTGAGCCCTTTTTGAAGTTTCTACGACAAGTCGTTCTATAAAAAAATTATATGCCCCCAGGGCATAAATTACAACCCTTGTCCTGAGGGCTGTGAGGGGGTCGAACTAAACACAATAATGACAAAAATTTCAAGGTAAGCCTATTAAATTCAGGAAATTCTTATTATTCAGGTTTTCAGTGTCGCAGATGAGACACGACCAAAGAATGGCAGTCCTAATATGATACTACATTCAGAAATAAGGAGAGGAGGTAGTGACATTAACAGGGAAAAACATGGCAATTGCCCAACCCAAATTAAAAAAAAATTGTACTTTTATTGAAAAATGGATTCCTTAGTATTTTAAATGAAAAAAGTGAAAAACAAAAAACCATTCGTTGGTTACGAAAAACACATTTTTCCTCCCCCTCTCCCAATATTTTTGTGGAATGGCATCAATGGGAGGGAGCCAGGGGGCGGATCCAGGATTTTGTTAGGGGGGGGGGGGCAAAATAGGTTGATCCGATAAACTTGCGTTAGGAGCGAGTTCAGTTAACGCAAACTTGCGTTAATTTAGTAAATTACACTATTTTAGACTATATTAGGGGGGCGCCCCCTCGTCACCCTGGATCCGCCACTGGAGGGAACGCTGGTACACAATTGTCATGATACCAATTGGGGCGCAATTTGGAAATAAAGTGGACTTCGAGATGTGGTGCTCTTGGCTGTCTTGGAGAGGGGTTAGGTTAAGTTAACTACAAATTTAGTTTCAAATTGTCATTTTTTGCGAATCAACAGAGCTTAAGCCGGCAAAACTTTCAAATATTATAATCCTTATTTTTACTGTCACAAGCTAATGGATGAGATAAGCAAAACAATTGCCTTAGTGTACTTCATTATTATGTATTATGGTGTTGTATATTTGCCTAAAATGAAAAAAATAATTAATGAGAAAATAAAAATTAAATTTCAGTTTACAAATGTAAACAAAAATGATGAAAATAGTGGATCTTGACACATTCTGATTGGCTGTGATCGAAAAACTTAGACATTGAGTTCTAGAGGCTAGAACGCAATGTCTAGCCAAGCGCCTTGTCTAGCGTGTCTAGCTAAGCGCCAAATTTTACTTGTGGATGGTCGTTGCCTAGACATTGGATTCTGGCTAGACACGTGTCTAGACATGGGATTCTAGCTAGACACGCTTGTGAACGCCTCTTTAGGAAAATGAAACTTTCAGTAATGAATCCAGGACAAAAAACATGCTCAGAGAAGGTATAACCAAGCTTCTATGTTAACCCTGTTCTAATTTCTAAGTCTTAGAAAGTTGCGTACTTGATAAGTCTATACCTGTTGAAATTTTGACAAGACAACATTTTACCTTAGTTTTTAATTATCACTTTCTTTTTCTCTGGTTTTAGTTCTGAAAATCCAATTCCTGTTATTTGAGTAAAATTTTAAGCCATATCAATAGTTTTTTTTTTAATTTAGGATATGTATTTGCAGATCTTTGAAACCTCAAAATTTAGGATTGAGCAAAGTCGTGAAACTGAAAACAGTTTAAAAATTTGGAATTCCCTTTTGCTTCAATAGATTAGGAATAAAGCGACAATTTCAAATTAGCTTGAATTTGAAAATAGCTTTACTTTGCGTAACTAGTCATAAATCATGTAGTGACACTTCTTTGTTCATGAATAGAACGACTTTTGAACCCGTGATAAATATATGAAGACATAATTTAGACCAGTTCTAGGTATCAAAAAAAGAGAACGCAGGGCATTGAAATGCTGGAAAAAAAACAACTTTTGCATAAAAATTTGTTGATTTGGTCAATGATCAGGTGAGAAGGGCCAAAATAGAACAAATAGCAAATCGGATATAGCTTACGGATGAGAGAGCAACGGGGGTAGCTTTGCCTGAAAACCATGGGGCATTAGTAACTGAAGTTCTTTTTAACTAGGATAAAAAGCTACTACTAGCCTGCATAAATTTCCTTTGAGAACCACTGAAATAAGATAATAAGCTTCAAAGATTTCTGTCGCCTGTGCTAAACTCAGGTCTTATGCTAAGTTGAGTTAATAAATTCAATACTTATACAGGAGACATAAACTGGTGCTGAAGTCAAAGCTAGACATTTTATTATATTTCGGTGATTTGGGTTTATAATTTGGTGTGATTATATAAAGACTTGGGCACTCTAGATGAAATACAGCATTTTTAAGGATTGAGATAGAAATAAAATTAGTTTCGTCTTAGAACCTGAAACTTGTGAATAACCTAAGGTTTAAGAACAAGATAAACCCCTTAACCTTAAAAAATATATTAAAGAGCTTTTTGCCTCCCCCTTCCAGCTTAGTGACCTTTGGAACTTACGTAGCGTTTACTGAAATCTTATAGATATAAGAAGATTGGAACTAGAGGACTATACAATATTCCTCCCCTGGCATAATTTCTGATGTGAGATACCAGATTCATAAAATAAAATCACCAGAAACAGCAACCCGGATTATTAATAAAAAAAATCTAGTATGTTTAAAGGACAAACTGAATTTAACTGATTGGTCTCCTGTATTTGATGCTGATGAAATAAACTCTGCGACGGATTATTTTTTAGAGGGATTTCATGCTGCACTTGATGAGTCGTGCCCAAGAGTAAAAAAAAGAAAACGGAAATATAATCAACCCATCCAACCATGGATATCGCCAGCCCTTTTGACATCAATAAAACATAAAAACAATCTCTATAAAACTTTAATATCTTTCGAAAGTGAAGAAAATAGAAGAACCTTCAAAAATTATAAAAACCTACTTTCAAAAATAATACGCAATGCTAAAATGAAATTTTATTTCGATTCTTTTAATGAAGTAATTATGTCCCCAAAGAAAATTTGGTAACTAATCAACTCATGTTTAAATCGATCGCGGACGTCTTCTTCACCATCAAAAATACGGGATGCCCATGGTAATACAATTGAAAGGGAACTAGAAATGGCAAATTACATAAATTTTCATTTCGTGTCAATCGGGCAGTCAATAGCTAATAAGCTCCAACATAATATGTCCCATGGGCAATGTAATTATCCTACGTACCTAGGAAGTCCTTCTGAGAATTCTATGTTTTTAACTCCGGTAACACAAGAAGAGCTTGCTAAGGTTGTTAAGCTTTTAAATAATGAAAAGTCCCAGGGATTGATGAGTCGTCGACCAATATTGTTAAAGCCATTTTACCTAGTATGAATATAGTTATGTGTCATTTAATAAATCTGTCATTTAGATCTGGAACTTTTCCGGATTCTTTTAAAAAAGCGAAAGTGTTACCACTATATAAAAGTGGTGACCGGACTAATTGCTCAAACTATAGACCCATTTCTATTCTTTCGGGTTTTTCTAATGTAATGGAGCGTTGTTTTTATAATCGAATGTATAATTTTCTCTGTTCAAAAGATTATTTTTCAAAAACTCAATATGGATTTAGAAAAGAGCATAGTACTCAGGATGCTATATTAACTATGGTACAATTTATTCACGAGTGTCTGGACAAAAAATTGATCCCGGCGAGTATATTTTTGGACCTTGAGAAGGCCTTTGATTCGTTAAGCCATGAAATATTGTTGTATAAATTAAACCACGGTGGAATACAAGGACCAGCGCACGATTTTATCGCATCTTACCTAAGTCGTCGCTCTCAAATGACTATGATCAACGGCACAGTTTCGGATCCATGTCTGTTGTCAAATATTGGTGTCCCGCAAGGCTCAATCCTGGGACCACTGCTTTTTTTAATATATATAAATGACCTTCCATCAGCGACAGAAAACCTTGGTCTGAATGTTCTTTTCGCTGATGATACCGGATCATCACTTACTGGATATTCGGAAGAGGATATCAATGAGAAGCTGCAAATCGTATTTTCACAACTTCTTGTATGGCTAAAAGCTAATCGTTTGTCACTTAATGCATCAAAAACCAAATTTATCATTTATAGTAGAATTGGGCAGAATGCTCAAGGAATTTTAACTATATTTGATCATGCTACAAATATTCAAATTCAGAGGGTAACTTCGTTCCGGTATCTGGGTATTATTATTGATGAAAATCAATCATATAATGAACATTGTAATAGATTACGGGATAAAGTTGTTCAGGGGGTTGGTATAATGCAAAGGTTTCAGCATATTTTTCCATATGGAATCCTACGTCTAATTTATTTTGCGTTGGTTCATTCCCATCTTACGTATTGTCCTCTGATATATTTGGAGAGGCGGACTATCCTCTTATTGCCTTAGTTCTTTAAAAATTGAACTCGAACCTTCAATTTCCGATCTAAAGAACCTCCTCCAAAGTTTGTACTATCGTCGCTTTTGTAAAATCCTAAAATTTTAACTATAGGTAACTTGGAATAACCTACAGCTCTTGCCCCGAGGACTGTGAGGGTTTTTGTTAATCACGTTTTATTGTTCGACTGGAAATTGAAACTTCTATTACCCTTTTTAAAAGTCGAAAGTGATTGGAGGATACCCCCCCCCAACTGGAAAAACACAATCTGTGGAAAATACCTCCGGGAAATACCACCTCACAGAAAATACCTCCCTCCTGGAAAATAAATCCCCGTGAAAAATCTCCCCTCGAAACATACCCCTTGCGGTTGGTTGGTAGCCAATCACTTTTGACTTATAAAAAAGACTAGAACTGCCTGAGGATTACAACTATTTTCTATCTCCATCCTCCTCTTGTCTGTCCCCTAGAGCTAATTCTGTATTTATCCAAAGGCTCGGAATTAGCATAGAATATCACGATGTAGCAATAAATTGGCAAGTTTGCACTGTTGGCAAGTTTGCACTGTCCAATTAAAAAAAAAATTCATTTTTAGTTTACAAAATTCATTTTTGAGAGAAAAAAAGGTTGAAAAAATCATATGTGTTATAATTTAACCCCATCCCGAGAGTGATGTTGAAGTCATATAGTGTTTTACAATAACCTCAATTCTTAGGATTCATCGGAAAAAATGCGAATGGTGTTTTTTTCATTAAGTTAAAACGATCCATTCTAGTGTAAGTAAATAGTTTTGATGAAAAAAATACCTCCCCCCCCCGAAAAATGTCATATGTGCAATAATGACTTCTAGATGCTGTACTGTATCAACCATTCAGTGTCATAGGCTCGGAATTAGCCTGGAAAATCGCAGTCTAGCAATGAAATGGTAAGTTTCCACTTTCCAATTACAAACAATGGTCGTTTTTATTTTACAAAATTTATTTTTAAGATAAAAAGGATGTAAATGTCCTAGGGGTAATTACAACGTGGATAACACGGGGGATAGTTGGGTAATGCCATGGTGTTGTGGGGGTGTTTTGTGGAGCATCATGGAAAGTTTGGGTTGTGAATTGTCAAGGTTTGTGAATATTCGTAAGCTTAGGTCAATGAAAATGTGGCACTTTCGTTAATAGCTCTCAGAAAAACCTCAATATGGCCTAAATTTGCATCTAATTAACTTTGTACGTCTGAAAATGATAGCTAGGATGTATTTTTCTTTAATGCATGGTTCCTTTTGGTTATACTTCATTCTTTATAATCTTTTTCACGTTTTATTTTTGGTTTGTCATGTTTTTCTTTTTCTTTTTTCTTTTTTTCTTTTTCCTTTTTTAGTAAATAGAAATTTTATTTACAATAAACTTAATCTTTAGATATGTTGTTTAAGATGAGTTTTTAGTACCTAGGTATTTACACAATTTAAGCATCCATTTCTTCTTTTATCGCTAAAAATACATTAAGAGCAATAATGACTGGAAATCAATGTTCTCCTTCTTCGTGCCAATTAACGCAGGTGCACAAAAAACACAATATGCATTCGGAATCCATCCAGGTGTGTCATGAAATAGATATGTGTCTTGTTACGTCACGGGAATCTCAGGTTTTATTTCTAAAAAGTATTTCTCGATATAGAATACAGGGAATAGCTTGTTAGTCCTGCTACTTTTGCTCTGGGTTTTGTCACCTTGATTTTTGTAGTAAAGCCTTCTATATGAGAAGTTTCATATTTCTATTCTTAAGGTGCGTCAACAGCTGTTTCTTTTGTGGTGACTTCATGTGTTTAAAATCTTAGGTTGTGCAGTTTTTAAAGTTTATTATTAGTCTGACTGTGTATTGTCATGACAAATGGCAACAGAGATTATTCAACTTGTTCCTGAGCTGATACGCTTTCTGATTCTGCAAATCAGGATGGTATACCAGAATACATTATCTAGCAACTCTGATTTATTCTTGCAGTCAAAATGAGATCACTAGTGCAAAGGCTACATAGCTGCCTCTCTTACCAGTCTATCTAGGTGCACAGCTGTCATAAAATTTTTCTGGCTTTGTCAAAATTCGATATGGTCTAACAGCTAAAAAAACAAACCCTCAGTGAAATATACTCCATTTTGACACATCATGGTATTGAGTTGTTGTCGGTTTTCTTATTGTTGATCTGAAACGTGTGCCCGCTGTACTTTATTAATTATCAGTTACTTTCATTTTTCTTACTGTTTCTGTGCAGCTTTTCTCTTCATCTTTATTGTGAATCAATTTATTTGAGCTGAGTTTTTTTCCCATTTTGTCCTCTTTTTTGGCTTTTTCGTGCCAAGTGCATTGTTCCATTAAAAGTTTTACCCCTTTTTTATATTTTCCATTGATTTTACTTGAAATTCCTGATGGTATAATGTCAGTTCTGCAAATGAAAATGTGACAAATCTTGTATTTGCCCAGAATGATTCTGGTATTGCATCTTTCTATGATTAATTAAAAGAAACTTTTCCACAAAATAAGTTTTTTTTTAAATTAAAGAACTCCATTAAACCAAAAAGGAACAGAAATAGAATCAAATAATCTACCAAGCATACAACTACCACAAATCAGTATCAATAAATAAATGAAACCCAAAACGAACAGAAATTAAAAAAAATAACAGAGTCAAACTCAAAACGAGCAGAAATTAACATGAGTAGGGTTACCAACCCCTATGCTTTCTTAAAGCCAGAACATAATTTGTACTTTAATGAAAAAAATTCAAATGAATTTACTGAAAAAAATATGTGTTGTCAGTTTAATATAGCCTACATATGCTGATATTTATTCCTTAAAAACTTAATTAGTTTTGGATTTCTTACAGTTATAAAAGTGAAAGCATTTAAAAGAATTTTTTCAGTAAAGAACAAATTATATTCTAGCTTTTTAGGAAGAATAGGGGTTTTGAACCCTACTCACATTAATTTCTGCTCGTTTTCAGTTTGACTCTGTTATTTATTTTAACTTCTGTTCGTTTTGGGTTTCATTTATTTATCGATGCTCATTTGTGGTAGATTCACGCTTGGTAGATTATTTGATTTTATTTTTGCTCATTTTTTGTTTAATGGAGTTCTTTACTTTATTTTGCGAAAAAAGTTTTTTAAATTAATTTATGTTCGTTTTATATTGATATAATCTTTTCAGGGAAAATTAAAATAATACTTCAAATCTTTTCGTTTTTTAAGACTTTATATTTTGGCCTGCTATGTGTATGCTGGAGAAAAAATTGCAGCGATTTTTAACAACATACACCCATTTAAAAATCTGGACAAAGATAGTACTGTTTAATTTAATTTCATACCTCCGCTAGTTGACTTGTAATGAAAGACATGATACCATTCGAAAAAAAAACTGTTTACTTTCTTTGGTAGCTTGGATAAACTTATGCTATTTTGATTTGGTTAAATTTTAAGAGCAGAAATGGGAAGGTTGGCGTGGGAGGGTGGGAATGGAAGGGGGATTAGTTGCCCTCAAATAACTTTCCACTATTAAAAAGGGCATCAGCCCTTTCTATTTTCAATCGAATGAGCCCTTTTTGAAGTTACCACGACAACTCCTTCGATACGAAATGCCCTGGTCTAAACAACAACAACAACAAAAAATAATACATTATACCCACTTCGATCTTTACTATAAAATGTCAAGCCTCCCAATCACTTTTGACTATTAAAAAGGGCACTAGGCCTTTCGATTTCCAATCGAATGAGCCCTTTTGGAAACGACAACGCTTTCTATAAACACCTTATATGCCCCCAGGGCATAAATTACAACGGTGGTTGTCATCCTCTAAGATCGAATTTCCAGAACTTTCAACTACGTTAAACAACATGGCTATCTCAAAATTTTGATTGGATGTGTTTGGGGAAATGGTGGGCGAGAGAGGGGTGTTAGTCGCCTTCCAATCACCTTCGACTATTAAAAAGGGCACAAGCCACTCCAATTTCCAATTGAATGAGCGCTTTTCGAAGTTTCTACGACAACTTCTTCTATACGAAGGGCCCTGCTCTAACGGAAAAAATTAATAAACACTACACTGTGTCAACATCGTTCTTATATGCTCCCAGGGCATAACTTAAAGCCCTTGCCCTGAGGGCTTTGAGGGGGTTATCATTCAAAAAGACCTAATTTCCAGAACGCTCAACTATGTTCAACAAAATGGATATCTCAAAATTTTGATCGGATGTGTTTTGGAAAATGGCGGGCATGAGAGGGGCGTCAGTCACTATCTAATCACTTTCAACTATTAAAAAAGGCGCTAGGCCTTTCAATTTCCAATTGAATGAGCCCTTTTCAAGTTTCTACGACAACGTTTTCAATGAAAACTTTATATGCCCCAGGGCATAACTTACAACCCTTGCCCTGAGGGCTGTGCGGGGAGGGGTTGTCATCCTTAAAGACCTAATTTCCAACCTTTCGACTACGTTGAATAAAATGGCTATCATATAAAATATAAAATTTTTGATTGGATGTGTTTGGGGAAAAGGCGGGCGTGTGAGGGGGGGCTAGTTGTCCTCATATCACTTTCGACTATTAAAAGGGGTACTATCCCTTTGAATTTAAAATTGAATGAGCCCTTTTTCAAGTTTTTAAGACAAAGATTTCAATAAAAACCTTATATGCCCCAGGGCATAACTTATAATCCTTGGCCTGAGGGCTGTGGGGAGTGTCCTCCTCGAAAATATATTTTCTATCTGGAAATGAACTACGCTGAACAAAACGGCTTTCTCAAAATTTTTATTGGATGTATTTGGGGGAATGATGGACTTGGGGGCGCTTGTTGCCCTCTAATCACTTTCAACTTCAAAACTTTTTCAATTCCCTAAAAACTATTTTCTTTGTGTTTTTTTTTCATTGATTTTTGGTTAGCTGTTTAACAAAAGTGTAAAGACGGAATTGAAACTTTGACCGTCCTTGTTTGGATTGCTTATATCGAAAGGAAGTTTCAGAATTATAGTCTTTTTTCCTAATAATTTCCGTTTTTGTCCGAGATAAGATTTTTTTATAACCTGTTACTGTCTTGCAAAAATCTTTTAGCCTTTGAACGGGATTACCTTTAGCGTACAGTTTATTTTAATAAAGACGGCGTCTTAACGGCTCCATTTGTCACAGATTGAAAATATTGAGAGAGTTAGGAAAGCAATCTTTGATTTTGAATCCCTGACAATTGGTAAAAGAATAACAGATCTTCCTGAATGGCATAGCTGAAACAAAAACTACGAAAATATTCCTCGAAAATCGATTCAAAGGCTGTTGTTCCTTATCAAAAGAGTAACTAATAATTTCCTGTACTTGGAGTTAATGTAGCATTGTTCAGATCAGAACGGAACTACATAAATTTTAGAAGTTTTTTTTTACATTTATGTATAAGTAAAAACCTAGATGTATCCCATTCGTTTCCGCTGAACTTGTCGACATAATGGTATAAAGGGAGTTAAACTAATCTTCAAAGTAAAGACTACTTATTTTCCGGGGTATAAAAGCCCGGGGGGGGGGGGGGGATAAACGCCTATAACCGGTATAAAGATGAACAGCTGGATCAAACTTGGGCTGACGCCCAAGCTTTATGCACACTGATGTTTGTCTCTAGATTCTTTACAGTCACCACAGTTTATATAATTAGCAGTATGATCTTTCCCTATCTCACCCATTATAAAAACCCGGACCGAGGTGCGAGTGCTCCAGAGAACCTGTAAACATAAGCGGCATTAGATCTTTTCACGGGTAGACAAAGAATAATCACCTACGGAACAAGTACTGACAAAACCACTTGGCCGGCTCAACCAATAAGTGGACAATAAGTGCACAAATAAGTTTGAGGAGCTTTTTGTTCGCACCGAGAATGAAGAGCCAGAAATCATCTGCGGTAAACTTACTGGATAATTATATAAACTGTGACAGTCACTGTAGTTTTATTTTTCGTCTTTTTTTATTCATTCTGTCTAACCAAAAGAATGTATGTAAACATCTTTCACACAAAAAGGAAAAGTTTCACTTCTCGATTGAATATTCAATCCTCTATTTTCTAAACCTATTCAGCTATTTAATCTTATTTAGAGAAACTTTATCATCCTCCATAAATAGCTGAACGCGTAAACCATGATTCTTGCTTCCTATTTCATCCTAGAACAGATCTCTCTTGAAAACTATCTCTTAACATTTTGTTTGGGACTGTTCAAATGGGATTTCTGACTGCAGAACAAGGGGTGCATTTTAAATAGTCTTCTTTTTAAAATTGCGCTGCTGACAAGTGTCTTTTAGTGAAGACGTGCCAACGCTGACTGACCAAGAACTCCTGTCTCTTATTTCTTTCTCCCCCTCTGTTTCTCCATTATTTAACAAAGGGGCAAGAAGATACTTTCTTTTAGCATTTAATTTTATAAATTGCTTAATCTACCCTATAATTCTGTTTTTTTTTCTTTTCATGCTTCGTAATCTAGTTTGATAATCCATTTTTAAGTTTGGTAATCACTTTTCTATACTTAAAAATCTAAATGAAAATGGTTTTATATGTTTCGTAATCTTGAACTAAAATTTTTCTTGGTGAATCGTGATCACGCTTTGGAATTATTTTGATATGGGTAAAAGCTTCAACAGCTACGACCCGGCATGCCAAAAAGATGCATTTTGGAGGAGCTTGCATTTAGGATTGGGACATGGACACAAATTCGAAAAATTACACAAATTCTAAGGAAGATGTGAGATATTGGAGGAAAAATTATGGAAATCTCGACACTCTGGGGGCCACTAACCAAAAGGCTCCCTTTCCTTTTCATTTGTCTCTTATCAGCTATTAATTAATCATATTTAGATTTTATCATATTGATGAAGAGCTATAGCAGAGAATAAGCAATTATTACAGAAACTGCCTTTTGTATATAAAACAAAAGGTATGCTATGATAGAAAGGAATCTTTATTTTTATTTACGTCGTTTTATCAATATCTTGATTCTTTTATTTAATCATTATTTAATCAACACCCAAATTTAGGCAGGGGAACCTTTAGGACCAGATTCCCAAGAAATCTGAAAATGTTGCCGGTTCTCTGATGTTTTTCATACATTTATACTGTTTTGCATCTTTAGAATTTGCTCCCTTCATCCTACAAGTCTTCTATGCGTGCTTGGCTGCACCCTCAGCCTTCTGAGGTTGAGAACCTACCATTATATTGGATTTTTTTATGAATATTTTTAAGCCTAATTCGTTTTATCACGATTATTCGACTAGGAGTGCGGATAGTCTTGCATCTGAGCCACGGAACACAACCAGAGCGAGTCAAGTGACCAGACAGATGGGCCCGTCAGTTTGGAATTCGTTCCCAGATTCTGTTCGTCCAGCTGAAAGTGTGCAGCAACTTAAAACCCGTATTAAAAATCATTTCTTTTCAGGAATTTGGTAATGCTAATGGTTCGAGAGAAGGCTTTTGTTTTTTTTTTTTTTTTTTTTTTTTTTTTTTTTTTTTTTTTTTTTTTGTAGATATTTTATTTTTATTTTTGTTTTATATTTTGTGCCATTATATATTTATCATTATTTTCTGTTATTATTATTGTTTTCCCCTTTTTTCATTTTTCTTATGTTAGGCTATTGCTCGACTTTCCTCAGAAAAATCATACAACTCTTTTTAGCCTTTTTGTTGGATTTTTTTTTGTTGTTATTTATATTTTTTTTTTTTTTTGCCTAAATCTTGAAACCCATGTTTCATCATGCTCTATTTGAATATGAAATTGTGTCCAATTTTGCCTATCTCTTTAGTGGAAGAACGCTTCATTTTCAGTTCCGTATTCCAATAGAAATAGTCAATAGTAGCATTAAAAGATATTCTAATAATATAATTTGTAATCAAAAGGAAATAAAAGCGATGTAAAGTAAATTCACCTTCAATTTCTTTAGGGGATTAATTTGGTTTATAAACCTCAACTTTTCTGAGCGAAAATTGGATAATGTGTATATACGTCCAGTCATTCTTGCAAAAGTGAATAGAATAGACACTCCTCCCTCTATCCAAAATTTCGGCTGCTTGTACTTATGCATCTAGCAAACAATTAAAAAAGCAATTAAACAACTAAATTTCGTTTCTAAAAAATATATTTGAAAAATTAACGAACAAATAAAAGTTCAAATGGGGACAAGTCCTTTTATTAGACATAGAACAGATACAAAAATCTGGATATTTCGACCACATACACCAGTGGTCGTCCTCAGCATATAACTAAAGCATTAGAATTTAAACAAACGTATTTATACCGAATATAGGCATAAATGTTCTGTTTTTTTATGTACAAGTATATATATTTCTGTGTAAATACATCTTGTTAACATTCATTTTCTTTCTTTATAACTTTGAGAATGGCCATTGGCCACTATTTGATCGAGAACAGATTTGCGTTTAATCGGATCAGACAGATCTGAAGGCCCTTTAGAAACAATAACTGTCGTATGAGTGTCAATTGCTGGGGTAGGTTTCGGAAGTTGAGGAAAATTCAACTGATAATTGTCAAGTTCCCCTGACATTTCAACAACCACTTGTTGTAGCTCATTAAACTTAGAGAGTAAAGAAGTATAAGCATTTGCAGGGAGACATGGCACCTCTGTAGGTCGCTTTATCACAAACGTAGGTGCAAAAGTGTCACTACTGTCAAGAGATCTTAACAGAGAAATAATATCACTAAAATGATTAGAAACTGCATTGTTCCCCTTACGTACTGGGCAATCCGATTCAGGTGCACTTATTTGCCACAGTAAACTTTGAGCTTCTTTGACTATATTCACGTCAAAAAATTCCACACCATGTCTTTTAATAATATCCTCCTCAATTCCGCTTAGCAAATTGCTTTGAATAAAATTCAGAACAGGAGATTATACAAGTTTAGGCATTTCGTCGGAGCTTTTCATGGCTATCGCACTCACCACAAATTAAAAAGTCTCAATATTAGTTCAGGAAAAAATACTGAGTTAATAAATATCGAAATATAGGTCAAACTAAAAACACAGTAGATTCCATTTTATCCTGCAGGATAATCTTCAGTAACAAGTTTTCCACAATAGAAATACTGTCCATTTTTGTGCTTAGACCAGTGAATTTAAAAAATATCTGCTGAAAAGCTCCCTACAGGCCACAGTTGGCAACTGATCCGGGTGAATGAGGACTCATTCGAAGCAGAATTCGACCTCTTAGGGCCTTTTGATATTTTCAGACTGAAAAAATTATCCCCCGAATTTACATTTACGAAAAACCTCGTTTTCCTATAAGAGCCCAGGTTAAATTTTCCCACCACAACCCCCATTTAACGTGGTATGATCGGGCTGAAATTTAGAGGATAAGCTTTCCTGAAGCCTGGGAGCTTATCCTCGAAATTTCAGCTCAATCTGATCACTCCTTCCCTGTTTTCCAAAAACCAAATATCAAGTTTTGTGGGGATTTGCTTGCGTCAAAAATAGATTCCACATACTAAAAATACAATTACAATTGTGTCTCTTTAGTACAGCGGTCGATATTCCTGACTGTCAGGCGGAAGACCCTGGTTCGATTCCCCGTCAGAGGAAATTTTTTATATACTAAATTTAAAGTTTAAAAAAGAAACTCGGTTTCTTTTTTAAATTATTTTAAAAAAAATTACGTTTTCTAAAGAGTTAAAGAGGCTGAGTTACAAAGTCGACCCTTAAAACACCCAGTCGAGAAAGAAAAGAATAATACACAATCATCTAACAGTTAGTCAAGCAATAATAAGTAATAAACTGTACAAAAACTTGCAGAAATTATTTGAAAAAAACTACGTTTTCTAAAGAGTTAAAGAGGCTGAGTCACAAGTTCGAACCTTAAAACGTACAGGGATTAGAAGGTACAGTTGGGGGGATGCCACCCCCCAAACCCCCCGCTTTCGCAGCCTTTAAATATAAAAAAAAATTTTAAACTGAAAGTAAGGAGCAACATTAAAACTTAAAACAAACAGAAATTATTCCGTATATGAAAGGGGCTGTGCCCTCCTCAACGCCTCGCTCTTTACGCTAAAGTTTGACTTTCTCACAACTCTTTGTTCTAAACAATAAAAACTTTAGCATAAAGAGCGAGGCGTTGAGGAGGGCACAGCCCCCCAAATGTACCTTCTAATCCCTGTACGTTTTAAGGTTCGAACTTGTGACTCAGCCTCTTTAACTCTTTAGAAAACGTAGTTTTTTTTTCAAATAATATTTATATAGAGTCACCAGGAAACTTGCAATCATAAATGGGGTCATGAATAAAAAAAAAGTCTAGGAAGTCCTGTACTAATTATGCATTGCTCAAAAGAGTTTCCAATGAATCTTACATTAAAAATTTGCATTAATCAATTCACCTTGCAGTAAAACAAAATCTACTATTTAGGAGCTACAAGAAGCTTATAACAAATATTAGTAAATGGCACAACATGGGCAGTAATTTTAATGATAAAAGCACACAAATACTTGTGCTAAGATTTTACCAGTGTCAACAAAATTATGAAAGGGTTGTAGAAAGCCAGTTTAGCATGGATGATGTTTTTCTAATAATAATCAATTTTTTGGGTCCCTTACAACCCATGAAAGTTTCTAGGTGTAATTGAAGAATTAGAGTTTGACCAACATGCTCAGTCAGTTGCTTGCAAAGGGCTCTAGGCCCTGGGAATTGTAAAAAGAACATTCCCCAGTAGGTCACCAAAGCTGATGTCAAAGCTATACAAAGGACTTGTTCAACCGAAATCGGAATTTGGTAAGTGTGTGGCAACCCCATTAAACAAAGGCGACAAGAATAAACTAGACAGTATCCAAAGGCAAGCAACTAAATCAATAGAGGTTTGTAAAAGCCTGGACTACATAAGCTGCCAGAAGAAGTTACAGATTCCTACCCTCTCCTATCAACGGAAGTGTGGGACGTCATCATGGCATACAAAATGCTGCACGCTCAGTCCTTGCAACAAAATATGCTTCATCCTGACGAGTTAACAAGAACTAGAGGACACACCATGAAGCTGTACTGCAAACAAGCCAAAACCAGACTACAGAACAACTTCTTCCCAAATAGAGTTGTCGGGCTCTGGAACTCCCAAAGCAAAGAAGTAGTCTCAGCCCCTAGTGAGGAGGCCTTAAACGGACCTGTGGACAAAGATTGGTTTTCCAAGCCATGGCTTCAAGAATGGGATGCAGCAGACGTGTTGGATCAACATCTTCACTAACCAGCACCTACAGGATAAAACCTTATTTGCTGGACAATGCAATTTATGGTAAATTTAAGGTAATTGCTTAAATTAGCTTAAGATGGGTTAGGTGACCAAACCAACTTTGTTTGGTAAACAATGTGGTTATCTAAATGGAAATTCGAAAGCAAACCTTTCGAATTGTGACGTATTGTGCTTGCAAGAGAATTTTTTGACGAGTCATAATTTAGGCCTTCTGAAAATTGACAATAATTTTACTAGCCGTTCGGTGCCCGCTAAACAATCAGATTCCAGTGGCCGCCCCTTGGGTGGTATTGCGATGCTTGTTAAGACCTCGTGCCGATTGAGTATTTTTGATACCTGTGATTTTTTTCCTTGCTTTCCGTGTAAAAGAGTATGTTATTGTAAACATCTATCTCCCGACAGATTGCCGCAAGGAACGATCGGTATTTTTATTTACTTCTGCGTCTGAGAAACTAGGGTCTTGCCTTTCAAAGATTCGCCTGTTAGGTAAGTGTTGTATTATTATAGGAGGTTTTAACTGTAATTTAATTGACGCCTCGTTATTGCGTACTTCTATTTTGTCTGGTATTTTTGAAGATTGGTTTAGGATATTGCCGAAAGATCTTGATTACACTTACACACACCATTCAAGTCACTTGTCAAACCTTGACCATGCAGTTTCTTCTATAAATCTCCAAGTATCACCTGTTCACGTTGTTACTGATTTCCTACTATCAGACCACCTTCCAATATCTGCATTTATATATTGTCCCTCTGCTCAGTCTACTCCCACCACACAACCACATCAACCCCATGCCCAATTTTACAGGGATTGGGAAAACATCCAAGATGATCTTTTTGCTGCAGTTAGTATTTCTGTCCTACATAAAATTCATGTTCCGTTCCAGCTGCTCATGAAAAATCCACAATTTGATACAAATAAAATAAGGGTGTTGCGAGATATCTACCTTGCACAAATTTGCCGTGTCAGAAGAAAGGGTTACAGGGGAGGATCTTTCCATGGAGGATTTTTCATTGGGAGAAGGGACATTTCTACGAAGGGGGCGCCGGATTTCCTATCATTATTTAAAAAACGATCAGAAATTAAATATAAAAAAAGTTTTTTCAACCGAAAGTAAGGAGCAATATTAAAACTTAAAACGAACAGAAATTATTACGTATATGATGGGGTTCACCCCCTAGTCAATACCTTGCCCTTTACGCTAAAGTTTTATTTAGTATTTTCAAAAGAACTATCTATTCTAATCAACCGGCCTTTGTGATTCAGGGGTTTGTGGTTCGATCAAAATTCGAACTTTAGCGCAAAGAGCGAGGTATTGACTAGGGGGAGAACTCCCTAATATACGTAATAAAAACATACGAATATAGAATTTTTTTACCTAAATTAATTCGTATGTTAAGTCAGAACAAAATTTCGAGAAAGCCATTTAGCCAAAAGTCAAATAAATATGCAAATTTTGTTTTAATTATTCATGTACAGTGAGCCAAAATCAAAGCTGCATTACTTCAAAAACGTTCATAGATTAAATAAAAACAAGTTTTTTAATTGAAAGTAAGGAGCGAAATACTTATATCGAACATAAATTATTCCGTATATGAAAGGGGCTGTCCCCTCCTCAACGCCTCGCTCTTTACGCTAGAGTTTTTATTGTTTTAAAAATTAGCGTTGTGAGAAAGAGTCTAACTTTAGCGTAAAGAGCGAGGCGTTGAGGAGGGACAGTCCCTTTCTTATACGGAATAATTTCTGTTCGTTTTAAGTTTTAATGTTGCTCCTTACTTTCAGTTAAAAGAACTTATTTTTTTAATTTAATCTTGGAAAGAACTAATAGAATTTAATTAAGTTTTTGATATATAATGATAAAGTTTTTTTTTATTGTTTTAAAAAATAAAGTTGTGTGACTGAGTCAAACTTTAGCGTAAAGAGCGAGGCATTGAGGAGGGGCCAGCCCTTTTCGTATACGGAATAATTTCTGTCCGTTTTAATTTTTAACGTCACTCCTTACTTTCAGCTAAAAAAAACTTGTTTATTTTTATTTAATCGATACAATACGTGGATTCAGATGGAGATATGCAGACGTAATTTACCGAATAAGTCTTCTCAATGTTAATAAACATTAAATTTTAACAGCTCCATTCCCTCAGAGCTCCAAATAGCAGGCCTATCCGCAATCTTTAGTCCAGTCAAGAGCCATCTCGCCACAGGTTTAGTCTTTATTTATCCAAATGTTTTGAAAGGAATATAAGAGGTCCAAGTAACTAGTCGTGAATTATTTTTTTTTTTGCACCGTTTTTTTTTTTTTTTTTTTTTGTTTTTTTTTTTTTTAATGGTTTTCATTAATACGGTTCGAAAAGCATTGTTGAAAACTATGACCTGACCCGGGAGTTTCTATTCCTTCTTGATACACTGTAATGATGTTGAAAAAAGAAATGTTGTTCGGAAAATAAAAATAATTGTAAGAGGAGATAGCGATGCTTGTAATACTAAATTTAAAAGAATTTTCATAAATGTATTTTACCTACACAGCACTTGAATGGTCTGAAATTTTTCAAATACCTAATTCTAGAAACGTTTTACTATGGAGTAGCCATTTTGCTTTCGGATATAAATGGTTCCTTTTTTTGTTTATTTCTTCTTTTTCAGTTCAAGGTTTTTGGTATACCTCGAATGGTTTCTTTGTTTTGTTTTGGCATTATGTGGGCAGTGAAAATGGCTAATTGGAGGTCTTTGCCTAAATATATCCTTTGGTTTTGCTGTTTACTGGCTGAAAATTATTCTTATGGTTGTTTTGTCTTTTTGCTCTTCCAATTGCTTAACTAATTTTATTCTAAGTCTTATCTTAATAAACAAACAATAGTTGTATATATATCTCTAGTTTTTTTTTCCGGAAAACGACACTATAATTTTTCCTGAAATTGCCAATTTACCATTTTCTGGCGGAAAAAAAAAAATCTAGATAGGCCACAACATTTTTCCTGAAAACGACGCTATAATTTTTCCGGAAATTTCCTGAAATTTTTCCCAAAAAAATTATATAATTTTTCATGAAACGAATTAGTAAAATTCGTTTCCCCCTCCCTTCTCCCTTAATATTTCTTATAAATCGTCTGCTGACTGAGAAGAGAGACCCTTAAAGGTTGAAAGCTCCAGGAATAAGCAGGAGTATTATAACTAACGCAATGTGTTGACAAATCAGTTGATTTTGAGTTTTTAAGAAAGACATTCCCGTTTAATAGCTGTAGAGTGAGTGAGGGAATTCTATTGAAATGTGGGAACTTCTTGGGAGGGTTTAAAGAGGGAGGTTTTGAGTTGATTAGGATGGAGGAGGAGTGTGTGTAGCTGTGTAGGCCTCAGGCGGCTTAGTGCTGTAGTAAAATGTTAGTAATAGTAGTGGTATTAAGGTCTATGTTCGCTTTGAAAGTTTTGGTATGTTATTTTTTCAGCTCTCCTTTGGTTTTACTGTTTCAACGAAAGATACAAATATTGACCTCACATTATATCTAAGACTCTACCGAATTATATTACATCTACTGAATAATATTTTTGAAATTTGGTATACAGGGTTCTTCAAATTAATAATAAGTACAAAATTTTTTAAAAATCGTTAAAAAAAAGGATACTTTTCTTATTTTTTTAAAGCAATTTTAAATCTTAAGTAATACCATAATTTTGGCTCGAAGACTGGATAGAATTGAGACCAACGAATCCGATGATAGGAGTTTCTTGTCCTTTTGGCTCAAAATATCGTCGGATCGGCGAAAATCAGGCACAGTTTGTGATATTAAAAATAATACTAAGCGTGTGTTTAAGAAACGTATATGTACAGTGCACTGCAAGGGTTTGGGTTTACCTCGTGGTAAACGTGATTGGTTAAATGTTATAAATTCTTTACTATCACCAGACCCGACAAGGGAAACACGATTGTAATTATGAACACTGAAAACTAAAATAATGAAATGAAAACCATTATCTCTTACACTATTACATACAAAAAACTTGATTTTGATCCTACAGATCAATTTGTAAAATCGACAAGAAAGTAATTGGAGTCATTGAAAAACAATTTTCGCATTTCCCCACAATTGTATAGCAAGTATTATCTTAGGGGTTGTATGGTCTCCAATATCTATGATCTACCTAATATTCATGAGACTGGAGCCCCGCTTCTCCCCATTATGTCAACTTTTCCGTCACCTGTTTCGAAATTAGGAAAATAGTGTCGGTAGCATTGCGTCCACTTTTGGGAACACAAAGATCATATTTAAAAAATTCGACTGATCTTACTAATAAATTGAGAAATTTCACGTTGAAGGAAAGTTCAATTCTTTGTAGTTTCGATGTTGTTTCTATGTGTAAGGTTGCCCCTACTTAATCTTAAACTAAATTAATGTGGTAATATTTAAAATCAAAAATGGTATTCTGATTAAGAAAATTGTATAATTGAAAGATCTTTGGCTTTTATTTTTTTTTTGCATTTTATGTCATCCCCCCATCTTTCTGCTTAGAGGAGTTTTCCGCCCTTTAAGGGCGTATTGTGTGATATTTGTGTCTCAATTTTGTGCATTTGTATTATTCGATGAAAACATATTTGAAAAAAAATAAAGCTAAAAATATTTATCTCGATTTATCCGTGTTTTCGCTTATGGTTCGTTTACACATTGAATCCGTCCGTTTCTGTTCGAACTATGGCTAAAATAACGCTGTGTTTTAAGGCAAAGATTTCAAATTATTGCAACAGCATGACCTATGTTCTTACCCTCTTTTGAAAGCTGTTGAACAATAGTGACCCAAATGACACCGTTTTGTTTATAGTAGGGGAAAGATTTTTAATTAGGGAAAAGTTTTTTAAATTAATTTCTGTTCGTTTTATATTGACATAGTCTTTTCAGGGGAAAAAAATGGTCGAACCAGGAAAAAATTGGTATAGAAATTATTTTTGCTCCACTGTGTTCAGAAAAGAGAGCTCTACAACATATCAAAAATCTAAATCTCCATCCCGTTGCGAAATTCCTTTTTTTTCACGTTTTTTGCGCCTATTTTTTAGATATTTCCAGAATCCGAGAATGAGGAACCGTGAAAAGAAAAGTAGTTTATTGATGGTTTCCCTTTTAAGAAACGATTGTTTTTGTGCTCTTTCATTAGACAGAAACATCACGTTTAATCATTTAATTCTTTTTTATGTTTTTTTTTTTTTTTTTATGAAGTAAAAAATAAAAAAAAAAAAAAAATCAAGCGACACACGATCACAGGGTATTTTTCGAAGAGGAGCACGAATTTTCGGTTCATTTTTCCCCATCTGAACAAATAGCCAACCGGCGTTCCGAATCCATTTCTTTTCCTACCTAGCTTTATTGTTGACGACACTTTCAACCAGTTGGAAAATCCCTTCTGATATTTACTTTCTGTTACACCATGCCTTGATCTTACACTCTTTTCAAAGTTGCTTCAGTCTGCTGAGCCTTGTAGAGCCATCTATCTGCAAAAAAACTCCTCAGATGGAAAGTATTTTGGAGTCCGAGCAGAGATTTAACACAGGTGCGTTTTTGTTTGTCTTTCTTGCCGATGCTTTTGTAACGTAACTACTAGGAAGCGGAAAGGACTCGGAGGAAGGAAATATAGAAAGGAAAGAAGACTCTACGCTCGTCCTACCTCTGTTTTCTGACACATATTTTATGAGCGCCATCTGTCTGAAGAAAACTTAAGTACAGCAAACAAGTGGCAAGAGTGCAGCACGGTCGACGCCGCTAGGCGGAACGAAAAAGCTATTTCTCTTGTGGAAGCCAGAGTACTATCGACTATCGCCGGTACCTTTCGCGGATGTGACTGTCAGATTTAACTGGTCAAGAATCCTTAAAGCAGCCATGATACTCGACGCTGGCCCTCAATAAGATTGACAGTTCATTTATTTTAGTAACCTATCTGAACTGAGGAATGAAGCTGACTATATTTTCCGTCAACTCACTCTTTGACCAGAAATACGATGTAAATAAAGAGCAAAAGAGCTTAAGGTTTTTCTCAAGGTTTTTTAACTTCTTTCCTCTAGATTTTTACATTTTGAAGTCTATGACAGTATGATGTGTTCTTTATGGATGTGGTCATTTATTCCTCGGCTACCTGTTGACTCTCTTTCACCATGTAAATGTAATCTGTGTATGAATGTTAACGATTCGTAAAATAGTCATGCAAATATAAATACTATTTAAATAAAGATCCAACGAACTTAAAGTTTTGCTCACAGTTTTTTTACGTCTTTTCATTGGATTTTTACAGTTCTAAGTATACGAGAATATTAGGTGCTCTTTATCGCTGTGCTCAATTATCCCTCTGCCACCTGTTGATTGTCTGCCACCACATAAATGTAATCTGCGTATGAATGTCAGCGATTCGTAAAATATTCCTGCTAAGACAAATACGATGTAAATAAAGAGCAAATGAGATTAAAGTTTTGCTCAAATGTTTTTTATAACGCACGTCTAGATTTTTAAAGATTGACGTTGAATACACTAGTCGGTGCTACGTATACATTTGCTAACATTTCACCCTGCCACATAAAGATTCTCTGACGCTATTTATATTTTCCATGCGCAAGCCTATCAACGATTTGTAAAGTTTTCCTGCCATTATAAGTTTGATGTAAATAAAGAGCGAAGGAGCTTAAAGTTCTGCTCAAAGTTTTTTGTATATAGGATGAAACTAGAACTCCTGAGCGAAATATTTCTGAATAATGGGGTCTCTTAGAATCACTGCATCAAGTTTCAATAAACGGAGGCTTAAATATTTTTGACACTTAATTTAAAGAGAATTTGGATATCCAGTATCAGAATAGATTTAAATTTCTAAATGTATAAGTTTAATTAAGTTTTGTTTGAATATTTAATTTAATCATAGGCAGCGCAATAGCGCTGTCTAGGTAAAGAGCGATGTGGGTACAATGCATTGTTTATTTATTTTTTAGGTTTGTTTTAGAACAGTGCTTTTCGTATCGAAGGAGTTGTCGTAGAAACTTCAAAAAGGGCTATATCGATTGAATATTGAAAGGGCTAGTGCCCTTTTTGATATTCGAAAGTGATTGGAAGGCAACAAAAACCCTCCCACGCCCAACATTTATAAAAACACATCCTCTAAATATTTTGACATAGCCATTTTGTTCAACGTAGTTGAAAGGTCCGGAAATTATTTCTTTGGAGATGACAACCCCTCCACAGCCCTCAGGGCAAGAATTTTAAGTTATGCCCTTTGGGTATATAAGGCTTATATTGAAAAGGTGATCGTATAAGCTTCAGAGGGGGCTCATTGGATTGGTAATCAGAAGTTCTAATGCCCTTTTTAAGATTCAGAGTGATCAGAGGGTGGATACCTCCCCCCATACCTCGTATTTTCCCAAAGTGCATCTGATCAAAATTTTGAGATGGCTATTTTTTTTGTCGTAGAAACTTCGAAAAAGGCTCATTCGATTCGAAATTAAAGGGGCTAGTGCCTCTTTAAATAGTCAAAAGTCATTGGAGGGCAAATAACCCCCCTCACACGCCTACCATTTTGCCAAACACATTCAATCAAAATGTTGAGATCACCATTTCGTTCAGCGTAGGTTAAAGGTCCAGAAATTATATCTTTGAGGATGAACCTTCCCCTGCAGCCCTCGGGGCAAGGGTTTTACTTTATGCCCAGGGGGCTTGTAAGGTTTTTATAGAAAGGGTGATGGTATAAACATTGGATTGGGCTCAATCGATTGGTAATCAGAAGTTCTAGTATCTTCTTTAAGATCCAAAGTGATTGCAGGATGGATACCCCTCCCCCCCCCCCCACAAACCTCTTATTTTCCCAAAATGCATCTGATAAACTTCTAGATGGCCATTTGTTTTTGTAGAAATTTCAAAATAGGCTCATCCGATTGGAAACTGAAATGCCCTTTTTTAATAGCCAAAAAAGATTGGAGGACAACAAGCCCCCCCCCCACCCATAAATTCTCAAAACTCATCTAATCAAAATTTTGAGATAGCCATTTTGTTTAGCGTAGTCAAAAGGTCTGGAAACTATGTCTTTGAGGATGACACCCGCTTCAAAGAGCCCTCAGCGCAAGGATTATAAGTTATGCCAAGAGGGCATATAAAGTTTTTATGGAAAGGGTGGTTGTATAGGCTCCGAAGGGGGCTCATTAGATTAGAAATCAGATGTTCCAATTCCATTTTTAAGAGTCAAAATGATCGGGGCAGTCCCCCCCCCTACTTCGTATTTTCCACAAATGCACCCGATAAAAATTTTGAGATGGCTATTTCTTCAAAAATAGTCCATCAATCATATAATAGGGTCTTTGGGGTAAACAAAATCCCCCAGATTGTGAGGGTAAGGGTTGTAAGTTATGCCACAGGGCTATATAGGGTTTTTTGGAAGGGGTGGTCGTGTGAACTTTAGAAGAGGCTTATTTGATTTGAAATGTATGGTTCTAGTTCCCTTTTAAGAGTCAAACATGATGGAGAGCAACTAGCCCCCCTCCCTGACATCCTCTTTTCCCAAAACTTATTCAATTGAAATTGTGACATAGCCATTTTGTTACCGATAGTCCAAAAATCATTTAACATTGTCTTTAGGGTGGAACACAATTCTCCAGAGCCCATGGCCAAGGGTTATAAGTTATGCCCAGGGTATATAAGGTTTTTATGGAATGGGTAGGTACATAAATTTTGGATCGAATAGAGCACATTTTATTGGAAGTCGGAAGTTTTAGTACCCTTTTAAGAGTCAAAAGTGAATGGAGCGACGTCAGCCCTCCCCCCAAACCTATAATACCCTAAAATATGTTCCATCGAAATTTTAAGAGAGCTATTTTGTTGAACATTGTCGGAAGGTCCAGCAATTATGTTTTTGGGGATGTGAACCTCCCCATAGTCCTCAGGGCAAGGGTTATAAGGTATGACCCGACACCACTTAAGGTTTTTCTGGAAACGGTGGTCGTATACACTTCGGAGGGGGCTCATTGGATTGGAAATAGGAAGTTGAAGAGCCATTTTTAAGAGTTAAATTTATCGAAGGGCATATATACCCCCTCCCCCGTCATATTTTCCCCCAATGCATTCGATAGAAATTTGAAGATAGCCATTTCTTCAAAAATAGTCCAAAGATCTTATAACACGGTCTTTGGGGTTGACACATTCCCCCAGAGTATGGGGATAATGGTTTTAAGTTATGCCCCGGGGGGTGTAAAGTTTTTATGAAGGGGTGGCCGTGTGAACTTTAGAAGAAGTTCATTTGACTCAAAGTGTATAGTTCCAGTTCCATTTTAAGAGTCAAGTGTGATGGAGAGAAAATAAACCCCCCCCCTTTCCCTGATATCCTCTTTTCCCCAAACACATTCGATCGAAATTGTGAGACAGCCATTTTGTAGCCAATAGTCCAAAGAGAATATAACAGTGTCTTAAGTAATCATATATAAGAAATATTTAGGCAGACGTTGAACTAAATCAGAACAAACTATGAGCATGTGAACTTTCAAGAAGATGACAAAGCAATATCTCAAGAACAACTTATTAAGTAAGATTTTTTTAAGAGTACATTGCGGGGGATTTTGAACTAGCCAGGAGGCACTATGTGCATACTTTTAGTACTACAACTGAAGTTCCTGTAACTAATGATGCTAAGAGTACTAAGGTGAAACTTCTAGGAAGTGTTTAGGGGGTGTTCGAACCATAAGCAGTGCAATCGCGCTTCCTAAGTAAAGAACGATGTTGGCAAAATGTATTATTTTTTTATTTTTTCTTTAGACCAGGGCATTTCGTATCGAAAAAGTTGTCGGAGAAACTTGGAAAGGGCTCATTCGATTGAAAATTGGAGTGGCTTGTTCCCCTTTTTAATAATCGAAAGTGATTGGAAGGCAACTAACACCCCTTCCAGGCAACCATTTCCCCAAACACATCCAATCAAAATTTTGAGATAGCCATTTTGTTCAGCATAGTTGATTTCCAGATAGAAATTATATTTTTGAGGAGGATATTCCCCCCTAACTGACAAATGAAAGATCTTAAGCCGAGCTGGCCAGCCATGACAAAAAAAACAACAAAGAGAAAAATCTCAGTGGAAAAATTATGAGACTGGGGCCAGTTGAGTTACTCTGGTGTTCTCACTGAAGTAACTCTATAATAGCATCTTTTCCCAACGTAGATCAGTTTGCGCCAATTGTATAATTTTTTTTTTGGTGGTGGTTTTATTGAGTTTTTAGTTTTAACTTGGTTGTTGTTTTTAACTGGTTCCTCTTGTGTTTCTTTCGTTCTGAAGACGCCTTGTTTGGATACAGGCGAAATATTTGCGTTGTTTTACATTTTTCGTTTCTTTTCTCTCCACTGGCCGCAATCTCGTTTGTTGTTTTTTTTCACTGAGATTTTTCTCTTTGTTGGTTTTTTCCCCCCACAACCCTCAGGGCAAGGGTTGTAAGTTATGCCCTGGGGGCAAACAAGGTTTTTATAGACAGCGCTGTCTTAGAAACTTCAAAAAAGGCTCATTTGATTGGAAATCCTAACGGCTAGTGCCCTGTTTAATAGTCAGAAATGATCGGAAGGAAACAAGCTTCCGTCTCACGTCCAGTAGTTTCCCAAGCAAAGACACTAAAATTTTTGAGATTATCATTCGTCCAATAATGACAAAAAGTTCCAGAAAGTAGGTCTTCTAGGATGACAAAACCCTCCCCAGCCGTCAGGGCAAAGGTTGTAGTTATGCCCTGGGGGCATATAAGTTTTTTATTGAAAGCGTTGTCCTAGAAACTTCAAAAAGGACTCAGGTGATTGGAAACTGGAATGGCTAGTGCCCTTTTTAATAGTCCTTGAAAAATTATACATTGGGGGGATTTGACGAAATTTCTATATGAAATTCATTTCATTAATTGCCACTTTACTGAAAAAAAACACAAATGAATGTGCATTGTCATTTTAATATACGTATACTGATATTTAGCGATCAAAATGTTAATATTATTTGACTTATTAAAGTAATAAAAGTAAAAACATTTGTATTTTTTCAGTAAAGTGCAAATTATGTTCTGGCCTAGGGGAGGCATAGGGGTTTTGAGCCCAACTTATGTTAATTTCTTCTCGTTTTGAGTTTGACTCGGTTATTTATTGTAATTTCGGTTCGTTTTGGGTTTCATTTATTTATCGATGCTGATTTGTTGTAGTTTCACCCTTGGTAGATTATTTGATTTTATTTTTGCATATTTTTGGTTTAATGGAGTTCTTTACTTTTCTTTGAAAAACTTATTTTGTGGAAAAAAGTTTTTTTAAATTAATTTTACATGTAAAAGAAGCAAGAACGAAACAAGCAAACACAGTCAAATACCTTCTTATCTCGCTTGTGCTCATGCACATAAATATTCCTATTGTTTCCTCGTTTATTTTCTTAAGAGAGATCAATAGCCTTTAACGTAATTTAGTAAAATACAAATGTAATGGTGCAATTTTTATTCAAAAATTAGATAAATATGTATAAATAGTCTCACGGCTTTTTCAATAGACAACCGAATCTGTCTTTCTGTGTGTGATTGATAGTTGTATTCAATCCATTCTGTAGGGGGGAGGGGGGTATATTGATTATATTAACTTTGGCTTTAAAATATAGTTGTTCATTCATTTTGAATCAACTCAGTGATAGTACATATCTGCTAAATTTCTAATCTCATTCGAAAGCTAGTAGGCTTCCCACTGCTTTTTTCTACAACAAAATTTGCAGCTCTTATTTTCACTTCATTATAGTCATCCACCTGTCTCTTAACATCCAACAGTGTAATATTGTTCATTTTTGTAATATCCCCAAAACAACAATAATAAAATAAAACAAAGTCCAATTTAAAACTGTGATACTATCCAGCTTTTCATCAGTTTTTCATCCAGAATTCTAAATACATTTACATGCATTAAACTGAATTTCATTGACATAAAACTGTTATGTCAGAGTTAAAAATAAACGTGTTAACCGATAACTAATCACAGACCCAAGACACCTAAGGTCATCCCACCTGTACATGCTTTTTCTTCATGACCCCTCATCACTTTCAGACTTTTGTCTTGTCGTTGCTGGGGGGCAATGGCTGAAACTCTATGCCTGTTGGGGTTCGGAAGTCTCATATCCTTGGTTACTTTAGAAATTCTAAATAATGTAGTTTGAAACTTGAATTCTATTGGGGTGTTTTTTTATGATTTAGTTTCGGTTCTTTATGTCACTGAAAAAGTGAGATTTGTTTTTGGTGTTAGGTGATGTAGAGATTGGTTGTCTTCGTATGAGCATTTGCGAGAAAAATAATTTTGATACATTTTTGTCTACGCCTAGTTCAGTAATCTGCAAATATGTTTGTAGTGTTATTTTTTTCCTCAGATAACAGGCCTCTGTGCCATATGGCTCTTTAATTTTTTTTCTCAGATAACAGGCCTCTGGGCCATATGGAGTTTTTTTTTATATTTGTTCAATGAAAACTTTGACATGAGAAATGCAAACATATAAGCTAGTTTTTATTATTATTATTTTAAAAAAGGCCAATATTCTGGTCGGGGCCTACTTTACTGATAAACATTTAAATATTTTTGCTATTCTCTGGGAAGGTTAATAATCAGATAGTAATGACTTTCGGTTGTTTGTGACTAACGGAAATTAGCATTTTTCATTGAAACATAAGTTTATATTGGTTAAATTTAATATTAAGTCCTATTTTGATATGTTCATTATATATATTTTTTTTTAGGTGACGGTGGCTCTCCAAGAAGACGGAATGCTGCAATGGTATCTATACTATAAAGTATGAATATCTATACTTTACTCTTTTATGTTGGTATTTAACTATTTTGCTGTGTTTGCACATTAGGGGATGGGGCGGAGAGTAAAGCATAGCATATAAATTGATATAATTGGAGTAAATCGTAGCAATTATATACAAATATATGCTATGCTTTACTCTCCGCCCTCCCCCTAATCCCCCCTAATATAGCCTAAATTTGTTTCTAAACTATTATTTTTTCATACTATTTTATTCTATTTCATTATTAACCAAACGTTACTTCTTTCGTGTGTAACATATTATGCAATAGTGCCCAAAATTGCTTTGAGCTTCACAACTTTGCTCAATCCCAATTTATAAGGTTTTAAAGATATGCAAATACATTTACTAAATTTTGGAAAAAAAATCTGACCTGGCTTAAAATTCTACTCAAATAATAGGAATTACATTTTCAGAACTAAACCCAGAGAAAAAGAAACTGATAACTGAAAATTAAGGTGGAATGTTGTTTTGTCTAAATTTCAATACCAATAGATATATCGAAAGATTTTTTTTGTTTTTTCCCTGGGGCGATCGTATCGACCAAGTGGTCCTAGAATATTGGGAGAGGGCTCATTCGAACGGAAACTAAAAATTTTAGTGCCCCTTTTAAATTACCAAAAAATTGAGGGCAACTAGGCCCCTTCACACGCTCATTATTTCCCAAAGTCACAAAAAGGGGAGCTCAGGGGCCTTTGGGGTGCTGGGGGTACTTTGGGGGTCTGGAGGGGGGCCCTTTAGGGCCGGGTTGTCCTTTGGGGACTGGGTGAGGGCCTTTGGGGGTCCGGGGGGCCCTTTGGGAGCCCGGTGGTCTTTTGGGAGCCTGGTGGGCCTTTGGGAGGCCTGGGGAGGGCCTTTGGGGGTCTGGGGAGGGCCTTTGGGGGTCTGGGGACCCTTTGGGAGCTTGGGGGACATTTGAGTACCGGGGGCTTCCTTCGGGGTTGGGGTAGGGGGATTGGAACCCTTTGGGGTTGGGGTAGGGGGATCGGAACCCTTTGGGGTTGGGGTAGGGGACTTCACGACCCTGTTAAAATACAACTTGTGTATTATAACGACCACAGAGTTTTACCCTCAAATTCTCTTCTAAAATCATCTTTTAAATCATCTTTTAAAATGTCTCTAACTGTTTCGCCGAAATAATTCCCTATAATGGCTAAAACGGTTTCGCCCAAATAGTCCCTAAACGTAATTTCAGTGTGTTCCTTTTGTTTTGGCATCTCTGCGCTGACACATTTCAAATTATTTGGAAACCCTTACGTGAATCAATCTCTTCATTGCTAAGATCTAAACATTCGCTTGGAGACAGTTCTCTTTAGAAACAACAAGTTAATTCTCTCTCGTGTCAAATCAATTCTCTTTAGAAACAACAAATTAATTCCCCTTTCATGTCAATCAATCAATCATGACATCATCTGTCATGTGTGATCTAAACTTTGCCTCGGAAACATTCTCTTTGGAAATACATCAAAGACATTAATTAACTTGACGTCATCTGTCAAACATTAATTAACCTTGCCTGGAAACAATTTGATTAATGACTCAATAATCCATGAAAGTGAGAAAGTTCCTGTTTTTCCATTCTCACTGACAAAAGCCATAAAACAGACATGAACTGCTGTTGACATCCGTGAAAAACATCAAATAAATTGACCAACACACATAACCATCCAAGAAAACAGACATAAATGTGAGAAAGTTCCTGTTTTTTCATTCTCAGTGAGAAAACCATAAACCACGTGGTTCTATGCCCAAATATGGTGCCCCCCCCGGAGTATAAGATAGCCTTCTACTACTGTCAGTAGCTATTGGTGCTAAGTTGCTAATGATAGATCACTAATGGCTCGGTAGCTATTGGTGCTATATTGTTAAATTTTTGGGTCTGGAGGCAATGGGCCTTTGCAGGATTAACCCCCTTTTCTTAAGTCCTCCCCTAACAGTAATAATCGGTACTTTGACCCTTGCCTGAACCAAAATCACGATTTTTTTTTTAAATCTGTATGATTTAAAAATCTTCATGAGCAGAGTGCCCCTCAACTGTGCCATCCCACACTGTAAAATAAGTTGGATATCCAGAAATTTTTTGCTGGAATTTAAGCCGGTAAAAAATACATTTAATTTCTTTGTTGAAATTAAGATTCATGTTTGAAGTCCAACACTATAAATGCTAAGATTATATACTTTTCAAAAGAAAAAACGTGGTTCTCAAAGTAAATAAGTTGTATTAATCAACATTTTTTGGATTCCAATACTAGATTGAAATTTCTTGAATGTCATATTGAATTTGACTATGGTGCCATTTAAAGCAACATGTTCAAAGAAATTCAAACCAAACATTGGATTCATGACAGAAAAAAAAACCGAAACTAATTGCCTTTTTGAGTTTAAAAAACTAATATTTAATTAAACGGAATATACTTTTACTTAGATATCAGTTAAGTTTATGCGTCTAGGAAATGCATACACAGGTTAATATGCACAAAAATTAAATTTTCATAAGACTTATATATGTTTTTTTTTACAGTACATTTTTTTGTGAAATTCTGTAGTTAGAAAATTTGTGAAGCTGCTACCCTAATCTTAAAAATACTAATGCTGAATCTTAAGAATTACCTTCTAAATTCAAATTGATTCTAATTAATAAGGAAACGCTTACGTGAGAGGAGTGCTCATTTTTGCGAAGAGCCATTTTTACAATGAGAACCACTAAGTATTAAAAATATTTCTTGCCACAAATTTGCTGCTAACAGTAAATACCAAAGTAAAAAAAATTTCAGTAGGAAGAATACACCAGTAAACACATTAAAGTTCTTCCCAAATTAAAGGAGTTTTCCAAATAGCGTAAATTTCAACAGGGCTTAAAAGTACTACAGTTTAATTGCACGAATAATACTTCGAAAACTGACTAAAATGTAATTCCAATTTGTCACACAATTAATTAAGAAATGGGACGTTTAGCCAAAAAAGTTCCTTCAAACAATTCATAGCAACAAACTGTTAGCAGGAAGCGAGTCTGCTCAATAGTAACCGGAACTCCAAAAAAAAAAAGAATTTTGATAACAATCAATGAGAATTGGCTTTATGCCGATTCCAAAAATATACATTTTAGTAAGTTTAATGCTACCCATCAAAAGCTATGAGCCTGAGAAGATTTACTTGTTTTTGGAAAAAGGGGCTAACGCCCCCCAAAACGTCAATGAAAATCAATGCACCAGATTCGAAGCATCAGAAAACCATCAGAAAGCATCAGAAAATTGTAGAGGTTTCATGGCCCTATCTACCACAATATGGAATTCTGTGTTTTTGCCAGAGGATAGATCAAGGATGTGTGCTTCTTTGTTTGTTTTTTTATTCTAGTTATCAATTAAAGTTACCATAAAGGTTGGAAGGCAATTAAACACCCTATCACGCCCCTTTTTCCTAACAGACATCTGATCAAAATGTTTTGATAAATATGTGATTCAGCTTAGTTGAAAGATCCAAAAGCTATGCCTCTGGAGAAGACACACCCCCCCCCCCCCCAGCCTCTGGGAAAGGGCTTCAGGCTCGGAAATTTGCCCATTGTTTACATATAGTACAGGTTATCGCGAAATTCACGGACATTTTTTGAGGTGAATTTTCTGAGAGGGGGGGGGGTCTGGAAATATTATTCATGAGGAAAAAAATTTTTCATTCCAGCGTAAAATTTACAAAGGAGGGAGGATTGAGTGGCATGATTTTGAAAAGCGGTCAGAAATTAGACAAAAAAACAGGTTTTTTTTTAACTGAAAGTAAGGAGCAGCATCAAAACTAAAAAGGAAGTGACATTCCTTCTGAATATGAGGGGATGACCCTTCTTCGGCCCTCGCTCTTTACGCCAAAGTTAGACTTTTTAAAAGCTCCTCATTTTGATTTTTAACGTTACTCTTTATTTTAAGTTGAATAAACCTGTCCATTTAATTTGTTTCTTTTTAAACAAAGTTTTTCTGAGGGAAATAAAGAGCGAAGTTGAAACTTAAACCAAACAAAAATTATTGCTACCGGTTGGAAGCGACCTCGCGGCCGACCGAAGAAACGATGGTCTGACAGCCTGTCCGAGTTCCTGGCGATGGCAAATATCAGGTTGAGCGATGTGCAAACGCTTGCCATGGACCGAAGTGGATGGAGGAGGCAGACGTCACTCTCTACGCCAAGCAGCGCCCGGCAGGAGACATAAGTCAAGTAAGTCAAGTCAGTCTACCTAACATACATCAATGGAACTAGTACAAATAAACAAACTAATTATATTTCCATATGTTTTTAGGATTATGGAAAACTAGAGCTTTATTGAAAACAATAAAGTCAAGTATGAAAAGCAAAAATATTAATTTAGAAGTCAAAAGTGAGTAGGACTATATAGCCTGACAACAACAAACAAATCTATAAAGCTTTTCGTAGTCCTACACCAGCTGTGATTTAAGTAACTTCCAGTATACAATTAAAATTAACTTGAAAATATAAGCACAAAATTATATATTTTTTAATAACCGCCAAGTCATTGAATGGCATACAGAAATAATGGATTGATTTATCAGGTATTATTTTGGTCTCACTAGCTATAATACCAATAGTAAGCAATAAACAATTTTGGATTGTAAGAAATACACAAAAGTATTACTGAAAATTAATTAAAAAAAACAACTTTCCGAACAAGAAATTTTTCAAGAAAAGTAAAGGCCGTTTTAAACTTAAGATCAGCAGATACAAATACCTGTTAAAATTTAAACTAAAAATTACAAGAAATTACTATTAAGGGAAATATGAAACTCAGGACGAAAAGAAATTAAATAAACAATCATAGCAAAAAACATACAACAAGTTCTAATATAAAAGAATAAATAAATCTTAAAGCGAGTAATGCTTAAACTGAATATGCAAATCAAGCTCAAAACGAAAAAAAAATATTTTGCTATTGAAGTGTAAATGAAACTTAAAACGAACAGAAATTAAATAAACAAACAATGCAAACAATTCTTAGACTTACGATTAGAAGGTGAAACAGAACAAATATCAAGAACAGCGTCTTTAATAGACTCATAAAAAGTATCAAATAAATTACAAAAATCAGAATCATTCTCAAAACCACCCCAAGAAATTTCTGCCAATCTTGACCTAAGAAGCATCAATTCCACTTCACCAAACCTAAAAGGCCTCTTACGAGACTCACAAGTCCTCTCAATAGTCAGTTTATCAAAACAGTATCTAGAGTAAACAGGGAAATGATCGGAAATGTCGCTCACTAAAACACAATTTTGGATCAAGGTAGCCGTACAGAAAATATTGTCTATCAGAGATGACGTACTCTCTGTTATGCGAGATGGGATACATACAGAAGGTAAAGTACCTGCGGCAAGCATGGACGACAGAAAATCCAAAGATACAGACGACTTTATATCCATCAAGTTTATATTAAAATCTCCCATAATAACTAATTCAGTCAATTGTTTTAGGGTGTTATCAAGTGGATCATTTAGGGTGTTCGGAAACAGTGGAATAGAGCCACTAGGAGATCGATAAATAATACCAACAATAATATCCTTACCTCCACATTTAATATCAAAGAAAATTGACTCAAAGACACCTTCGATGTTTCTGGATAAATCCATTCTAAGAGAATATGGGAGATTATTAGAAATATACAAAGCAAGACCACCCTTGGCCATCTTTTGTCGATTCAGTCGTTCCATTTTATAACCTGGCAAATCCAAAAGCATATCATTTTTAGAATCTAAAAAAGTCTCGCATAAACCAACAACGTCAGGTAGCCCATCAGAAACAATCTGTTTTAGATGGTCAATTGAAGAACAAAGACCCTGGATATAAAACTGGAGCACTGAAAAATATCCATCCCGCTTGACAGCCTCCCTCAGACTAGAAACATATTTACTTATTACTGTGTGGTTCACTGTGATCAAATCACTGTTGACATGTCCGATAGAATTATTGATAATGCTTAAAACATCTAACGGGTTATTTTCAATCTCAAAAAGTCGTCCTACAACTGGGGGGGTTTATAATTTGCCATTAAAAAAAATACAATCGATTTTAGATATGGAATTAAATAATAAAATATAAATGCAACAAAAAAAAAAATAAAAAAAAAAATATATATAAGCACAAACCGCCAATTATCGAATCTTTCGTATCATTTATTGACCAGGTGGTTTGGCCAAAATTTGCCTGCGGTCAGGCCATACATTAAATTTACCGAAGCAATCTCTTGCCGCATTTAAAATTTCATGACGCTTTTTTGTTAGCGATTCTGATAAAAATATTCCACTCTTTGCTAGTCTAGTCTTTTCTTTGAAAACAACTCGAGCTAATTCCACATTTTTGAAGCGTGTTAGCACTGAAGACACTTTAGATTGATCGTTAGAGTCATTCAAACTAAATAGATAAACATTTACAATATTATTAACTTCAAAACCAGGGACCAGCATCTTGTCTTTAATGATAACCGGTACTTCTTTCTTTAGATCATTTTTAAAGAACTGGAAAAAAAATTCGAACTGTAGTTTAAAGAGCAGGGTATTGACTAGGGGGCGAACCTCCTAATATACGTGTTAAAAATTTATGAATATAGAAGTTCGTTACGTAAGTTAATTCTAAGTTACGTATATTTATTACTAATAAAAACGTTCGTAAATAAAATTAAACAAGTTTCGAGAAAGCCATTTAGCCAAATATAATATGCAAATTTTGTTTTAATTATTCATGTACGGTGAGCCAAAATCAAAACCTGCATTAATCCAAAAACTTTGAAAAATTAAATAAAAAAAACAAGTTTTTTTTTTAACTGAAAGTAAGGAACGACGTTGAAACTTAAAACGAACAGAAATTATTCCGTATATGGAAGGGGCGGTCCCCTCCTCAACGCCTCGCTCTTTACGCTAAAGTTTGACTTTCTCACAACTCTATTTAGTTTAAACAATGAAAAACTTTAGCGTAAAGAGCAAGGCGTTGAGGAGTGGACAGCCCCTTTCATATACGGAATAATTTCTGTTCGTTTTAAGTTTGAACGTCGTTCCTTACTTTCAGTTAAAAAAACTTGGTGGGAAGATTTTTAATGAGATTACGTAAAAATATATTTTTCAAATTATACAGTCAAAAAATGTCCCCTCCCCCCCTTTAAGTACCGCTCTTGAAGCAAAATTAAGGCACCCTGCATTGAAAAGAGACTTTCCTATCAAAAGTTACGTTTTTAAGAGTTTGGACGTTACAAAATTTTTTGGTATGGTGGCAACCCTGAAGTAAGCCTGTCTTAAACGGAGAAAGGCTCCGTTTAAGAATTGAAGTTATCAAGTATTTTGCAGTAGGTTGCATAAGTTGCATCAAGACATGGCTAATTGTAGACAGAGAAAAGCCAAGACAGATAGCCTAAGCAATTGAGAGGCAAATCAAAATCTGTAAATCAAATCATATGAAATATATAGGATCACATCAAGTTGCAGAAGCTTGTGCAGAAGATTTGGATGAAAAAACAATTCTGTGCTCTTCAAATGTAAAACAGAAATAGATAAAAATATTAAAGGTTATCCCAAAAGAACGTATTTTGTGTTACTGGTCTTCCCTTTTCCTTGTGACTAGTGATGAGGATATTTCCCATGTTGCCGGGTCTTCACATTCTTGGGGGTCAGTCACAACGTCACAACGAGCTCTGTTCCGTACACTTTCACACATTTTGCCAAACGCTGAATTTGAAATAAGCTTGTACATTTCCTTTTCTACTTTACCGTTTTCCCGAGAGCATTTATCGACAAATGTATCAATAAACATCTTCAAATAAGGTTTTTGATTGAATTGCAGGAACCTATGTATTTTGGTGATCTTGAAACCATTGTTCACCATCCAGCGCAAAAGCACATGGTGAACAACGACATTATATTTAGGGTCAAGATCTGCAATCAGTTTCTGCTTGGAGGGGGTCCAGTGCATCTCCATATCATCAACCAATGATCGATTGTATGGGCTCAGTGAGTCCTTTGTCACTGGTCAATTGATACAGGGGAAAACAAAATTTTTGACAGAATCATGAAGCGCCAATGTAATGTGACCATCAATTTCAAAGAACCATCCTTGCGGCCCATTGTCCTCGACGATGTGAATGTCGGGGAACTCACAAAGATTCTCAACCCATTTACTGTTTCCACACGGCAAAGAGTAGTGAGACATTGCCGAGGGATACAATGAGTTCATGTCAAGGAAAACTGCATTTGACTTTACACCAGTATCTTGTCCGCTTGGATCTGTTGTTAGAACGCGATCTCCAGGACAAAATACCTACCCCTCATTGATCTTTCTACAAAAAGGTGTTGATCTACATCAGTGATCAACCCTATTTCTTCCCTACTGATTTTTAAAATCAAGTCCATCACCGAATATGGTGTGGAAAAATAATATCCTATATCTAGTCCAAACTCTGAATAGATTTGATCTGTGTTCTTACAAACAATATCTAAAAGAGTTAAAACATCACTGGCCAAGTAGAGTCTACAATAATCCCACCCATTTTTAAAATTACCCTTAAACCAGACCCTCTTGGGAAATTCGTATTCCTCGGCAGTGCATTCACTGTTGGTGAGTGAATTAAAGAAAGCTTCAATTGAAGGTAGTTTCTCCTCGCTTAAGCCAGCGCCAAAACAGTAATAGTCGTATGCATATACACCTTTACAGGTCAACAGGTCATAGATTTCACTGTCTGGAAAGTGCTGTTTGAGCAAAGGAAAACTATCAAAATTCTCGCTTTTCCGCACTTGAATCAATTGACTCAATGCCTTGGGGAAAAAACTAAAAGAATCTAAAAACCTGATTTTATTCAGACACGTATGCCCGCTATTCACTACCTGCCCTTTCAATTCTAGAAGCACCAACTTGTCAGCTGATTTGGGGATGATATTATAGGTAAATGAATTCTTTACCCATGGACTATCTACTCCCCCTCCCTCCCTGTGTATACGGGCAAAAAGCCGGTAAAATAAATTTTAAATCATAATTTGCGTTGTGAATGAAAACTGGAATAAAAAACTGCTGGCTTACATTCACATTGCACGATTGATGTGCTGCCCCTCTAAAATTACAACCCCCTGATGATATTTCCTGCCACAAGTGATTAAGATCTCTGACTTTCCCCTTCCCCCCTCTTTTCCCCCTAGTTCCTTTCCTTTTATCCCCCTCTTCAAACTCCCCCTTACAAATCCAGCATATTTTTTTTACTTTTATCGCGAGACGATTCTCTGCGGACAACAACAATTGATAAATGGTATTTGTCAAACGAAAACAACTCCATTTCCGTTGCCAATTACTTTGGTCAGTGCCTTGATCATGCACTCGTCCTCATCCAACATTTCAACTATTTCTAACAACTGCACAGTGTTAGAGTTATCTCTTTGCACATGGGCGTAAGAGACTACAATGGCTCGTTGTTCTTTGATTTGATTCGGAAATCGAGGATCGTTCACTTCCACTAGCTTCGCTTCACAATCTAAACAGATTTTATTGCTTTGGAGGAGGGTATTTTGGAAATTTTTAAAACGTAAAATGGCCCTATCACCTGAAACCGTGCCCACTGACTGATAGCCATGCCGTCTACAATGCTTCATACAATTCCGTAGTTTTAAGTCCCTAAGAAATCGAGACAGGCATGTCAGACAGTAGAAACGTGTCCCTATTTTCATACCCTCCCCCAGAAGTCTACTGATGTCTGTAATAGGATTGAAATGGCCAATTGCATTGCAGTCACTAGGTGGTGTGTACAACAACCAAACCCAGTGCTTCACCAATTCAATTGACGGGCCCCTTACTGGGAATGAGACCCTCTTTTTATTAGAGCGTGCCCCATCCTCAAATTCAGTTTCATACTGAATCACAGTAACGCTGATATTTAAATGGACATTGGCCCTTTCAAAAATATCAATGGATCTTAGCGTTACTGGGTATGCCCCCTCTAAACAAGTGAAATCTACAGTGGGAAAATCGGACCCCACCATCCCATGTACAGCCCCCTATTCTAAATTTTTCTTTGAAGCGTCAAGTGCTAGAGGCTCGAATGCTGATACGAGGAAAGTATACAAGAAACACTTTTGACCCGTTTCAAAACAGATTCATTGAACGCCTTAACAACCTTCTAAATATAGATTATATTTTAAAACTATTGCCCCCTCCCCATGCGCCCTCTTAAAACAAAATCCTTTTTAAATTTACAAATTTTAACACTTAAATTTTCAAAAAGAAGAACCACAGATCCACTCCCGTTCTTGTTACAATTTTCGAGAAGCGTAATAATGTGGCCTACCCAATCCATAAAAACTGTTCCGTAAATTTAGACCACTAGAATCTCAGTATGTACATAATGATCATAAAACTCACTTTTACCCTCATTTAAATAAAACACCTTTAAAACAATTGAAACTTTAATAGCCTCCCTACCCCCCACAACTGAATCTGGTTTTCACGAATCTGGATTGCACGAATTTTATCTACATATATATGAACAATTTCTATAGGGTCAAATACAAAATACCCCCCCCCCCATAAGCGAATTAAATGGATCCCCAAAAGTCGCAGTCTAGACGACTATCGTGTTTACTATCAAATTTGACAGCTGAAAGTCTGGAAATGTCTTAAATTGGGTATTGTCACCCGCCTCCCCCTCTTGCATATTATCACCACCCCCTCCCCCACATTGTTCAACAATAGGGCTATGGGAATTCATTTCATTTTTTTGAACTATATTCGTATAATCAGTGGGGGGAGGGTTTCCTGTCAATTCCCGTGTAAAATTCTATAAAAGTTGTGGTGTGTTTGGACTTAGCAAAGGCAAGTCCCCCTGCTCAACTGTGCTACTATCTACATTAAAATAATTACTTAAAAAATCATCGATATTGTCAGGTATTTCATTACCAATACCCTGCTATTCACTGATTGGTGAATTGTTGCGAAACTCCGTAGATACATCTTCTCCAACTGATGAGGACGGCGACAATGAATATGGAACCAATGTAACCTATAAAAGAAAATAGCTTATTTTCAAAGTGTCTAAATCACCCTATTTTTAAAATTGGATTATTATTTACATGTGCTTAGTAGCATTTGGTTTACTCTATATATTCTGAAAGTTCCACCTTATTATAAGGTATTTACAATCTAAAACATGACTTAGTAGGTTTGATTTTATTCAAACAACCCCCCCCAAAAAAAAAATTCATATTAATACTCCATATCTGCTTTGGAAACAAACAGTGTCATTACTTGATTTGGAACGGATAGCCCAACTCATTCAGATCATCTCCCGAAAATAAGCTATTTGTGGCATTTAAACTCTTGTGGTGGCCCAAAGTTTGGGCCACCACAAGAGTTTAGATTTCAGCCTCAAGAATTCCAATTTAGAGTACCTGATCAAGGACGAACAGAGAGACCTCTCCAAAGACCCTCTTCTTCCAATGGGCCAGAAAGGTAACTACTTGAGATAATGGACAAGTGACGACATATCTATTCATTAACCGAATCCGCTGTGTCCGTCCAAAAAGCCCACTTCAGGGGCTTTTTGGAAACACCAAGAAAGAGAAATCAAATATTGATAAAACAAAAACACACTGAGTTCTACTGGCGGATGATTTCAAACCACGGATGGCTTTTAACATTATTCTTGAAGTTTGAGATCTGATTAAGGATGGCTGAAGTTGGGTCTCCTATATTATAATTCCTAATTAGAAAAGAATTTCGGGACCAAAGTGAAAAACGAAGTAGAAACTTATCATACTTAAAGAAAACAGATCGAAATTTACGTTTATCACACTGGGGAAAAATTCTCCAAAAAGGACTCAAATACAAAAAATGGGGGAGTGGAATTGCATTATAAAGGCGAGCTAGAACTTTTCTGTTGAACCTCAACTTCTTTGTAACAATTTTACTATATGCAAAACCAATTCGCTTTTGTAGATGGTCGATAAGCAATCGACGGGTTGTTTATAGAGTTGAACCGATAGGAAGGCAAAGGTAAGTAATGAACTGGACCGGCTTAACATTTGTATTTCCAAGAGCAATCGTAAAACCATCGGGGACCGATTTCCAATTGAAAAGCAGGATTTCCGACTTTTCTGTGTTAAACTCTAATTCGAGTTACTTATAGTTATTAAGGTTTTTCTCTATACCCGAAACAGTGCTACTTGAATTAAGTATATCATCCGCGTATGATTTTAACGAAACATCGATACATCGCAGAACACAAGTTGTTTTACATCTCTCTCGCCTTCGGATTATTGTATGATTAAAAGCAGTAGGTCAAGTTATTGCCCCTTGTCGAGCCCCCTTTTTAACCGGGACAACAGGATTATTTTTTATTTTATGATGCGGATGCTGATGCGAGAGCTTAAATTCGGCTTTCAGATTTGCATACGTATCTTTTAAAGCAAGAAGGGTTCTTTTTTCTACGATTAAGTGGGTTTGGAGCTCAAAGACTTTTCAGTTGTAATCAAAAATTCCCGAACGAATCCCCATCCGTGATGCTTCAGGAAATAGCGTCTCTAGGTATAGGCCTACCCCAGAGTGTGAATCAAGCTAAACTACTGGTTCTTTGTAATGGTAGTGCGCAATCAAGGACATTTCACCCCAACTATTTAAATATGCATGGAATTGTATTAAATACATTGATTTTAAAAGTAGAATTCAAACACTCATAAGTTAATTGTAAGATAGTTTTCCACTAATAAACCTCCTGGGCAATTTAAAAGCTTAATTTTTAATATAATAAACTTTTAATTAAGTATAATAAAAATTATCAAGATATTTTTACTTATAGTTTGAGGTAGCTTTTTTGATGTTTTTTTTCTCTCTTCTTTTTATGTTTTTTAAATTTTTATCTTTTTTAAACGTAAGCGAGCGGTTCTTTTGTATCGAGTTTTAGATTAGTTTTGAGAAGTTGGGCTGTAATTGGAAAAGGTTTCAGGGGGTAAAAGCGCTGAAAGGCTATTTTTGCAGAGGTAGAAAGTTTTTTATTTTGATTCAGTTACATGTGAGGTGCGGTCAAGGAAGCTTTGAAAATTTTTGCATATATTTTTATAGTTTTGGGTATGTTTTGTTCATAGATATTCGACGGGTGACACAACATAAGGGTATGCCATATGGTTCTATGGCAGGCGTGATCATTTGGCTGGGTAAGGAAATTTAAGCACCAAAATCTGTATAGGCAATGAGTTTCCTCTGAGAATCCCTGATTTGTGGTGATTACTTGGGGAATATTAAATTTTGTAGACGTAAGGTGTTATGGCTTGGTTTTGGGACAATGATTTACACTTTAATGCTGATTTTGCTCTCTTTTAGACTTGAATTTTAGGACTGTTAGGTTAGATGCATTTTTTCATCTTAGGTGATTGGATGGATGAGTAAGGTTCAAGATCTCAGTTACTAAATTAGAAGACAGTTTTTTATTTATTTATTTATTTTTTTAATACCAATTAATTACCTGTAATACACTATAAAAATGTTTATGGCAATCCAATGGGTATCCTCCATTACATTGCAAGCAACGCTTCTTCTCTTGATATGATGGTTAATCCTTTTATATTTACCATAGTATCTGTCAGTTTCCTCAAGTCCTTTCCTCTTTTCCTTCATCCTATTCCTCCCCGGGTTTCAGCTACTTCCTTTGAACTCCTAGGTGTTACCATATTTTCTGATTTGAAGTGGGACACCCATGTAAATAACATCCTCCATCAAGCAAACTTGTCTTTTTTTCTTCTGAATAAATTTAGCTGCCCCCCATCTCAGTTATTAAAGTAATATATTTCTTTTGTACGTTGTTTGGTCAAGTACACTTGTCCTGTCTGGCATCCAGGCCTCTCATTTGAAGCAACCAAAAAATTAAAAATATTCAAAAAAGAGCCCTGAGGATTATTTATAAAGAAGGCAAGGTCCCATATTCCTACCTCCTTAAAACTTCAAAACTTGATACCCTTGAGTCCAGAAGAAAAAATTTGTGCCTCTGTCTTGGGAAGTCACCACAAATAAACCTCTGTACTGAAAATCTCTTTCCTAGCCACCACTCACCCATAAGAAATTGCCACCCCCGTATAGTATCCCAAACCATCCCCATCCATTCTTCCATGCTCTCTTCTACCTTACGTTATTAAAAAAAAAAAAACTTTTATTCCCATTTTACAAGTAAAATAATGACACATAATCTTACCAAAAATTTAAATTATTTTGTATATATTATTTTTTAATTTAAAAAATTTATTTATTTTATTTGAAATTTTTTTATCTTTTTACATTATGACGTATACAATGTTTTATAATTAGAATTCGTGTTTATGACCTTTGTATTTTGTATTTTCTGACCATTACCTGTTGTGTTTTGTTACAGTGGTAACTATATGTTGTTGATGTATTATTTTGCTATTGTATTTTTTTTTTACCAAGAATTGCAAATTTGGCTCTATATGGTTTATGAAAGTCTTTTTGCCAGTAAATATCTCTTTATCTAACCTAACCTTACCTGTAAAATACTTGATTTTCAATTCAAACCGTTTTTACTCCGTTTCAATTTTTCGAATGCTGTTGACAAAAATGACACTGAATTTTGTGATTCAAAACTTTGCCATCAACAATTCAGGGTATATATTTGCACATTAGGGGGTGGGTAGATATCATGGTAAATTTGTAGTGGGCTTTATAAATAGCTAGAATGAAAGTGAAAACATTATTCTTGAACAATCAATCGTGCATTGCTTAAAATTTCCCAAGTTCCAAAGCGATATTGTTATAATATCTTAATTGACATTTTTTTGTTACTTAAAATACAAAAATATAGTTGGATTTTATAAATGTTTTTTTTAAACCTTTATATCCACCTCTCTTTAATAATACAAAATGAAAAGCGAATATTATGCTAATGATTTGGACTGTTGAACCTTGTGAACCTCATCCTTGTTCTTTATTATTATAAATTTTGCCATACAGTTTACAGCATCAGTTATTATAGATGACCTAATTTCTAGAGACCTTTTGCTTTTGATCTGCTGCGTAAAAGGGAAGACGATTCTCTAATGCTGCTTATAGTAATGTAAATCTGATAAGAGACTTTAATTGTATTGGAGAAATCTTTTGATTGACTCAAATATAACATCAAGTATGACGGAAAATATCACTCCATCTGAAACTTCCGATATTAAGAGTGGTATGTTATCTAATTACTGTTTGGGTAACAATATAGAAGGAAAATATCTCATTAGGGGGTTTGAGCCCCCCCTCCCCTGAAATGTTTGTTTGTAAAAACGTAACAAAATTGATATAAATAAATTTTAAATGGGTTTTTTTAGTTTTTTTGTCTAAATCCCACCCCCCTGAAAAAAAAATCTTTGAGTAAATTTGAGTAAAAAACCTTTGGTGAATTTTCTTGAAAACAAGGATTGTCAACACGAAGCTTCAAGACATTTTGGCTTCTGAAAATGACATAGCTGATGCTATTTATTGTTTTAAAAGTAATTTTGTTACACTCAAATACAAAACACAAAACATTCATATGCACAAATCACACTCAAAACTCAATACTCAAATACAAAAATCACACTCAAATACCTGTAAAAGAGAAAATTTTTCTTCAGATCTGCAAATCCTAACGTGAGGTGGAGGCCCCATTGGTGGGACATGGCCATATTTTGGTGGGTCGCAGACAGGACGTGCACACCTTGACTGAGTATACTTTAGAGCCTTTTAAGATGACCCCAAAAAAGATAAGAAGTTAAAAGGCTTTTAAGCTATTCAGGTGAATACACGCATCAGGATTTTAGAAAAGCCCTGATGGGACGTGGCCCAAAATCAGTTGGGAACCACTGCTCTAGATAATTGATGGGTAATTATGAAAACTGGGAATGTATTTTTTTTTGTCTTTTTTCTTGATTGTTGGAATTATGTAGTTGATACCTCTGACGTCTTTGCCACTCGTATTTTATTTGTTAATTATTCAGAAGTGTCATTTTGGCTAACTTCAATATATTCAGCGGGTTTTTACGCTACTTGTGTGATTATCCTGCGAAAAACTTTCAGTCTATAACATAAAGGTCATTATCCATACTTCGCAAAACCATACATGTTTTTCAGGAACGTTTGTTTTTCGATTAGCAAAAAGATGTTTTTACTCGGCTGACTCCGCCTGAAAAAGCCATAATGAAGACAGGACTTTATAAATCACCTACTGACTAGAAGAAACTAGAAGGCTGCCATAACAAAAGAGAGGCTGTTTGTTTAATTATAAAAGCATAGGGAAACATAATTAGTTGATTTATTTTTACTAGTTATATTAAAATATATTGAGATGGCTGTGAAGTAATAATTTTTCTTACGTTTTTAATGGGAGCTCCTTGTATACTCCTTACTGGGGCGAAGAAAGTTCATATTATTACTTCTCTGGAGATAACGTATTCTTAATTATTTTCTAAAGTAGCACTTGGCAATGTCATCCCGCTCTTTTCAAGGTAAGCTACCGCCCATTCAAGTTGCACATTCCGCTAGTTGTAGCCAAGTTTTATTGATTAAACTTATGGTGTTTTCTAGTTGTGTTGGTACAATAGCCAAAAATTTGACTGATTTAAACAAAATCTTATAACTAATGAAACATTGGTAAATAAGTTTCAGAATCCCTCTTTTCTAATTTCCTGGAAAATAGCATAATATAGTTATGTTTTAATTGGAGTAGTTTAGACTTGTCTTCTGCATTTCTTCTCGCTCTAAGCAATAATTAACACAGGAGAAGGCGAGGGAGCAGCTATCCCCCGATTTACACACAAGTCCAGTGAACATTCTTTTTAATTAATAATCTCGGTCATCCCCATTGCAATTCCAGTGGGCTTTCTTAGTAGGCAAAACTCATATAAAATGAACAATCGCAGTTGTCCGAAGGACTGAGCATAGAATTTTGAGTTCTAGAAAACTTTTTATTTTTGGTTTTTGATTGCCATCAAAGGACTCACAGAACTTGTAAAGTATATGAATTAATCTTACTCGACGTTTTTAAGTCTTTGTTATGCCCTAGGATGGATTGATGATGGACTGTATGTCAATAAGTATAAGTACATCATTTCTATGCAATTCTGATAAAAGGCTTACGCCAGCTTTGCCTGTCGCTCAGACTATCTCTCTTGGCTTTTTTATTAATTTGCCATGGTTCTCAACTTTTTCATCACAGTCCACCAAGTTGATTTTAATTCGCTAGACGTTTGAGCTAAGGAAATTGAAACTGCTCTTGAAGTTCAAACCGTGTTGATTGATATAGCCTGTTTACAGTGAAACCCTTTGATAAATAGCACAAAAAGTGCCATTTTAGTGCCATATGGCACTTGCAGATGGCAGACTTTATGAAAAGCACGTAGATACGAGAAACAGCTTTTTAATGAGTCATTAAGAATCTCGTTGAAAAAAAGAAAAGAAAAAAAAACGCAAAAAAAAGGGTGAAACATCAGTGCTACCGATGCAAAAAATTGATTTTCCTTGTTGTTCAGGGTGGGGGGCTGTAACTTCCTTCTAAAAGGTTTTAACCATTTTGATTTCAATGGTACACTTTTCATTTTGATCTGACGCCACTGTCGAGAGGTTTTATGCTTTTTTCGAAATCACCATAAATTTCTTTTACTTTTACTTTTAAGGCAAACCGAAATAATAGTTGACATTCCTGAGTCAGTGTCAGATGGAAATTTTTTTTCACCAGGCAGTTTTTTTTAAAACGCGTTTTTTAACTTTTGGTTGTTAAGGGCTGGAGTTCGCTGTTTAATAGGTTGCAGCTGCCGCTGCAACCATGATACCTTGCCGAGAAATGCTTTAAAAAAAATGAGCCTAGAAAATGACTGAAAAAAAACAACAGCGGATACAGATGTCTCCGATACGATAAATGCGATACCAATACGCACGATACCGATACGCGATATCGATACGCCCGATACCACATACAGACCTTCCCCAGGGACTATAGAGTGACATATAATCATCAAAACCATATATATGGGACCTTTGAACTATGTTAAGCAAAATGCCTATCTCAAAATTTTTATAGGACTAGTTGGGGGGAGGGGGCCGGTAGAGAGGGGGGCTCTTTACCCTCCAATCATTTTGGTCACTTAAAAAGGGCACTTACAAATTTAATTCACTTCCTAATGAGCTATTACACACCTCTCTATGATGCTTTGGCCACCCCCTAGCGCTTCTAGAAAAAAAAAGATTTACCGTAAAAATATCATCTAAATTATTCAATAAAGCAGTTAAGTAAAATTTTGACCTTCCAATAAGAAACACACATATACTTTCCAAAACGACAATCCAAGATAGAGAGGATTACGAAAATGGTATTAAATCAACACTAGAAGATGCCTTCTAAGCGAGTTATTATACGTAATTTTAAAAAAAAGTACTATACAAAAAACAGAGACAACATCTTGGAAAAAAAAGTAAAGGTATTCAACTGACAAGGCGTATCGAGAAGCGAAAACTGATAGTGACAAAAAGCGTTATTATAATGATGAAATTTATAGACATGCGAAAATTTAGACAGCCAAACAAAAGAGTAACGAACGGTATGATAATGATGAAGATTACAGAGAAGCAACAATTGAGCAGGCTGCACAAAAGAGCAAGGAACAGTATGATAATAATAAAGATTATCGAAACGAACATAAGAAAAAAAATTGCTACTAGAATAATGGGTAGATACTTGGGTGACAAAAGCTATAATGAAAAAATTAAATTCTCTGTGAGGTTGTACCGAAGAACGCATAAGGACAAAGGGAAAAATTACATTCAGAGATACAAGAAGATGGCAAAAATACAGGCTGATCTTCGTAAATTGAGAAACATTTTACGCGTTTTACCAGGATCACGAAAAGTATTCAAAATTATAGATTAAAATTCTCTTTGAAAGAGTGGATGCTGTTTGAAAGTCAGCTAGAAATGCTTTGGCAAAGCTTCCTAGTAATATCCAAAAGAAATGTTGTCAGTTTAATGAAAAGCTTCCAAGGTATGGATTGGCAACTGCGGAACAGTTTATAGATGCAATGGAAAATGTTCGACAACACAATGAATATACGGAGCCATACTTCCTAGAAAACTAGTATATTAATTTTGGAAGGAGCAATTGCTGTTTATGTAGCAGCAATAAAAATATATATACAAGCATACCTATCAACAGTGAAGGAAAAGCAATGTTTTTCAATCATGGCGAAGACGAGCCTGTTAGGGTTATTAGTATATGTGTTTGTAAGACTAATGATTTATAACAAATTCCTGGAACACCGACTCAAGAAAAAAGTATTTCTAACTGTGTTTTAAACAGTTCTTTTAGTTCTACTGAATATTTGGCAAAAAATGCTCTGTGTAGTAGAACAAACTGTCCTGGAAAGTACGAGACAACTTTTGAAAAATGCTCTGTTACTAGATCTGACGAGGAAATTATGATGGCTGAAGTCACCTATAACAATCTGAGTAAACATTCAAAACCGAAAATTGGGCAGCAGGTTACTTGGGAATGTCACCCTGATATCTGCAAGCTCTATCCGACGGATATTGAACTATATCATATTCTTTTTCATATCCTTGAAAATAATGTAGCATTAAAATTTTCAACTGAGAAATTGGTTAATTTCTACCTTGGCGAATTGGATTATTGTGAAATCAATTACAGGGACGCAAGAAAGCATGGGCATTCATTTTACTGTAACCCAATGAGGGATTTCAGAGCTATGTGCGTTCTCTAAGGGCACTAGCTCCACATTTTCCTGTCTGGACCTGCTTCATTAATAGCGTATATAAGGCAGTATAAAAAGCTAAGATTATGTAACATATTAATCTACTAAAATTTGAGGGCTCGAACAAGGAATTAAGTTATTATTTAGAAGAAATGTCAAGCAGACTCTGTCATAAAAGTCAAGACGTCATCTACGGTGATAGCAATATTAGAGTTTCTGTGGATGAAAATACAATAATAAAATTATTTGGTGAGAGCCTTGATAAGGTAGCTAACATCAGGGATGTATACCCCACAATGCATTGTGACAGTTGCGAGCAGATAAAGACAAATCCGGGTTCCAGCGGTAGCTAGCAACCCGGAGAAAATATATTGGCTTGAATTATAATAAAGAACGACCTCTTGCCTATACTAAATTTAATGCGCCACTTAAGTATAGTTTAGGTTAGTAATTCAACAGATAGCATGGCATTGGAATATTGTAGAGAGTTGTTCAATGGCTCATTTTAAAGGAAATTAATGGGGTTAAAAACCTTTTGTAAATAAAACAAATTATTTTTATTACATTTAGAAATTTTAATTATGTTCCTTAAGAAATCATCATGAGTAAAAATTTCCCATACGAAAACTGAACTCAGGCCTGCTGAGTGAGAGCTATCCAAACCTCTAGACCATATAGGATATATTAAAATATCCGATTGATGAATTTTATGTTAAAGAACAAATTGTAAACCTAGTTAGCTGCCTGATTATTTGAGGGTCATCTCTTACTATTCCAAAGAAGAAAAAGCCGTAGGCTTTTTACTGTTTGTAATTTATTTTATAATAAAGAATGAACTTCAGGATTTGCTAACTGAACAAATAATATTTTTACATATTACATAAAGGATCGATATAGTTCATGATAAATGGTGTTGCTGCAGAGAATCTCATATAGTAGTTATTAATAGAATTTTTGTTTAGACTTTTAATTGACTAGCAACCTAGTAAGAGACGATCACGTCCAATGTTAATTACATTAAATGAAGATCACTGAAATAACAAACCATTCCATACATTGGACTTAGTTAGCTAGTTGATTGTTTGAGTTTTTACATACATGATCGACATAGTTCATCATAAAATGTGTCATTACATTAAAAGACGATCAGTGAAATAACAAAACATTCCATACATTGGACTTAGTTAGCTACTTGATTGTTTGAGTTCAGTCTCTTACTACTTAAAAGAAGAAAAAGCCTTAGGCTTTTCCTGTTTGTATTTACAGTTCAAAATGAACTGAAGTCCAAAGAAAATGATTATAATAAAGAAGAAATGTAAAGTTGTAAAGATACAAAGGAATTAAAGCCCTTTGGCTTGAATAACAAAGAAAATATATTGGCTTGAAAATCAAGAAAATTGCCTTTAACCACGTTATTCTCCACAAACGGTATATTTTTTCTTTCTTCTTCTTCTTCTTTTCCACAGATAGCTTGGCACTGGAACATCGTAGAGAGTTGTTCAATGGCTCATTAAGATTTCCTCTAAAGGAAATCTCTAGATCTAGTGCTATTTGTACTTGATCTTTTTTACATTAATTATTTTCTACGAAAAACTTAATTTTTATATACAATATTTATCAATGACGTCGTAGTCGTTGGATGTAGTTAGTATATAAAGGCTCGATCATTGAATATAAGCTGAAACTAAGTAAAGAACAATTATGCCTCCATATATTCACAGTGATGTATAAAATTTCCCATTACGTCTGTAAACTGTTCCACATTTGCAGGTCCATACCTTGCAAGCTTTTCACTAAACATTTAACATTTCTTTTGGATATTACTATGAAGTTTTGCGAAAACATTTCTAGCTGACTTTTCAACAAAATCCATTCTTTCAGAGATAATTTTAATCTTTAATTTTGAATATTTTTCGTAATCCCGGTAAAACATTCGTAAAATTTTTCTCAATTATAATAAAGAACGACCACTTGCCTATGCTAAATTTTATACGCCACTTGATTATAGTGCAGGTTAGTAATTCCACAAATAGCTTGGTACTGGAATCTAGGTTGCAGCGGTAGCTAGCAACCTAGTAAGAGATGATCACGTCCAATGTTAAGAGATATAAAAACCACTAACTCCTAGAAAAATTGTCAGATCAAAACAAAAAGTACACCATTAGAACCGCCTTGTCCGAAACCCTTATAAAGGAAACTTATTACATAAAGGACCGATATAGCTCATCATAAATGGTGTTTGTCAATTATCATCTTAAAAGAGGATAATTGGAATAAAAAATTATTGCAAATATTAGACTTAGTTAGCTACTTGATCGTTTGAGGTTCGTCTCTTACTATTTCAAAGAAGAAAAGGCCGAAGGCTTTTTCTTGTTTGTAATATTTTCCTGTTTGTTGTTATAGGGTTCGCAGCGGTATTACATAAAGGACCATTGAAGCTCATCATAAATGGTGTTTGTCAATTATCTGGGTTGTAGCGGTAGCTAGCAACCCAGTAAGAGACGATCACGCCCCATAGTAGGAACTAAAATAACCAATAAATCCTGAAAAAAGATTCAGATCCTGGTTGCAGCGGTAGCTAGCAACCAAGTAAGAGACGATCACGTCCAATGTTAAGAAATATAAAAATTCAAACTCAAAAATTCAAAAAAAAGTCATGTCAAAGCAAAAAGTACTCTGTTAGAGCCGCCTTGTCCGAAACCCCTGTTACATTAAAATACGATCATTGGAATAACAAATCCTTGCAATCATTGTATTCGATTTAGTTATCTACTTGATTGTTTGAAGTTTGTCTTCTTCTATTTCAAAGAAGAAAAATCCTTATGCTTTATCCTGTTGTAATAATTTACAACGAGGAACGAACTGTAACCCACAGTAATTCGAGTTGCAGGGGTAGCTAGCAACCTTGTAAGAGACGATCACGCCCCAAAGTAAAAACTAAATTAACCCATAACTCCTCAAAAAAAATTCAGATAAAAAAAGAAGATAAAAAAAAAATCAATTTGATACCCACAAACATGTTTAGATCTGGAGAGGAATTCGATGCAGCTGCTGGTTGTAAGTTTGATTGGCTTAACTTTAGTGCTCACATCGCTTACAAGCACTTGTGAGTTAAATTGACTTCTGCTGTCATTTGCCAATTCGTTTTAGGAATATTGACCACTGAGCCCACCTTCAAGAGGAGACACCCCACTCTGAATGCTCGATGAACAGTTTTGTCAGTTACACTCTTTTACTTGGTATGGTCTTTCAGATGAATTTCAGAAGAATTTATGTTATTTCAGATAAGTGTATGATCGACAGAGGTCGTCATTATGTTGATGCTTTAAGACAAGTTACGACAAAACGACACATGAATACAACACTACGGACTGTTGCAACAACATGCAAAACAGATTCGGGAAGAATAAAAAGTCTTCCAGTGAAATATTAGAACCGTAGGACGGCTGGATAAGATGAAAAACCCAAAAGTTGCACAGGGAAGATAACTTACGGGAAGAAGTTTGCATTTATCATAGCAAAAAGTGTTTGAGTCATGTTTGTGAAAACAGCGCATGAGAACGTGAAAGAACTAAGAGAGAAACCAGTACTGCTTCAGAAATTAAAAAAACTTTATGCTTGGTTTGGACTGGGGTTAAATTACGATTGAATCTCATGTCAACTCTCGAGCATAGCTTCACAGTTCATGCCTAAAATGCATGCATTTTTCACATTGCTAGATACTTTTTCTAGTACGAATCGATTCGCTAAACCGTAAGGTTCTCTTAAAACGCGTGGCTTCACGAATCGGGTAACAAAATAGTTCGCGGCAACAAACTGTAAGTAAGAAGCTGCTCGGCTCAATAGTAACCGCCCCCCCCCCCTAAAAAAACTAAAAACAAACGAAAGTTCGAAATTAATAGATACATAAAAGTAATTTATTGTTATTGGGAAATATTCTGACATTTTTCTTAGGAGGAGGACTTTAAAAGGGGAAAAATTCCAATGGAGAGTTAACTTTCTGTAGAAATTTTACACTGAGGGAATCTGCCAGTATTCCTGTCTCGGTCTGTCTCAGAAATATTGATGATGATCTGACTTAAAAGTAAATTGAGCATCCTCTCTCTACTGCAGGTTTACGTTTCTGATTCATCAAAGTCGGATAAAGAGTGTAAATATATTTGTTGTCAGCTTCAGAACCATGTTGATACCATTCCAAAGGAAAACTTCGTTGTAGTACTTGGAGACTTCAATTCAATCTTGGAAAATGACACAAGTCAAAACAAAAATATCATGGGTAAGTTTGGAATTGTACAGATCAACAGGAGTGGAGGGCGACTCATTGAATCACAAGCAAGAGAGGAAAATAACTTGGTGGTCTCCTAATGGAATGTCTGCCATCATGGAAATCGTTGATCAAACCAGTGGAAATCATTGTTCACAGACACAGTAACTACATCTGGTGGAGATTTCGATAGTGATCACAGTCTCCCCATGTCATCAGTTTGTCTTAGATTAAACTTTGTTGTCAAATCGAAGCAAGAAGTCCCAAGATTTCGTGTAGAAGCCCTGAATGACAAGAAGACGAAATAAGAGTGTAGAAGCAGGTAAACAAAAGACTATTGAAGATTATGCAAAAAACACCTGACCTATCTAGCCCAGCCGACATTGATAAGTTTGTGATGTGAAGTAGCAGGGATATATGTAAGACAGCGGAGCTACTTCTTGGCCGTAAATCTTCAGGAGACACGGCATGGATAAACCAAGAGATCATTGACATGAGTAACGAGAGACACAAGCAGGATCATGAAAACAAGGATAGGTTCAAGCAACTCAAACGCCAAATCGAGAAGAAAACTTGCCGGGTACACAAAGACATGACACCCAATAAGTGTCAGTAGTGTGAAGACGACTTCCGAAGGGGTAACTCACACCTCATGTTTGAACGTACTAAAGAGCTAGCAAATCAACGATACGAAATGTGTGGATCTCTTGGATAAAAATGAGTATAAAATTACCACTGTTGCGCTGTTACCAATATTACCGCAAAATTACACTGGAATCGGAGATCGTTAAGATTTTGATGAATCATATGATAGCTATAATAAACAAGATTTTTATAGTAGCTTAGAAAAAGAACACCTCTATGATGAATCTACTGCTGTCGAACAAATTAATCCCGAGCCACCCTTAGAACCAACAATAATTACTTTGCATGTACAGACTGTAACTCCTAGTGCATATTCAGATATATACTTAGAGCTTGTAACACTAAAGTCTCCCCAGGTAATGAATATTGGAAATATTAAAAGCACCCGGTATCTAACTGTTACTAAAACAAGTACAAGGCACTCTCCAAGACCTGTTACACCAGAACCCGAAATAGAAGCTCCTGATTACGACGAGCCAATACAACCTGAAGAGCCGTTCCCAGAAGACAATGAATACCAATATCAACAAGAAGTAGATGAAATTAAAGAAAGGGATGTAGAGGTACCTCAGATAGAACCTGTAGATAGAGAAGAGGAAGTTCAAGAGGTGGAAGAAGTTAATGAAGACATAGAAGACAGTCATTTTATGCCTGAACTGATGATGAGTACTGTAACAGAAACATTTAGCTCTGTTGAGCTTATGACTAAAACAAGCATTGTCCCATTCACTAGAGGAAGGCTTTCAACTGATATGACTTTAACGCAATCTTACTATATAACTAGACTCATTACTGCTGTAAAAACTGTTCCTCCGGAATTTTTACATACTGATTCACTGGATTCTTCACCTGAAACAAGTGATGATAACAGTAGACTAGACAATTCTGACTTGAATTTTAAGGATGATTATGATGAAAATATACCAAATCAGAAAAGAGTTCTTCGCCAGCCATATAGTACCTTATCGGATATATCAGAAATTGACAATGACTTTGATCCAACCGACTTCGAAAGATTCGAAATTTTACCCAGCATTATTGATACTTCGGCGTTACTTGTAGAACCAACACCCCCACTTGAAGAAGTAACTTCTGCTGTTTCAGAAATTTACAAAACAATTGATGCAACACCTATTGCTACAGAACCAAGCAGTCTGACTGCAGAGCAAATGCAGCAGTTTGCGATGATGCGTTATGTAAACCAATATGCAGCTTTGAACCCTTACATGAACCCAGGATTTGGATTTGGAATGCCCCCTGTAAATCCTATGTTTCCACAAGCGTCTCAGAAGCCAGTTTTTGAAACTAGTGATGTTTTTAAAACCGATTTAGTTCCTATTTGGAACGGTGTTTCTACGATTTATAGCACCTTGACGCGGAAAATTGGAGAAACAACACTAACGAAATATGACAATATCCCAAGCACCTCTGTTACAAACCCTTTTCTCCAATTTACTGTTATGAGCAGTCCCGTGACAGTGGAGACTATGACCACTTCCACAGATTATAGGACATACAGAATAATTTTTAAAGCCCAAGCGACGATGACAACAGTAACATCTACGACAGTTTTTCCAACTGTTGTTACGTCGTATGTAACATCCTCCATTCCTCTACAACCGACAATGTTCCCTAATATATTCCCAGGAATGGGTGGATTGACATTCCCAGGTTTTCTTGGTTAAAATTACATTCTAGTGAAAAAAAAACCAGTTACGTCTATTGTGGAGCAAGTCTATCGCTCGAGATGTGTCAGACATTCCGAGAGTTGTGTTGTTAATTTTGAATCTAAGCACACAATTGACATCAACATGGGATTATGCTTAATCATAAAAAGTGTTGAAACTGGAAAATACTCTGACGCAAAACAAGAATTATTTCTTAACTATGCATATGGTTAAGAAAGTTGTTCCATGTCAACATTTACCAAATAAGTTGTATTACCTACTATGAGTAACATATACTGTAAAGTGCGTATCATGCATCTTCAAATTTAGAAGTTGGGACGTACTTTTTGATGAATGAAAGCTCGACCATCAGAAAATTTACTTATTATGCGTTCTGGACCGCCAAATTTCTTAAAAATTTTCTTCTAAAAATTTGTGGCTTTCTTCTAAAATTTTCCGTGGTAGGAGCACATTTTTCCAAACACAGAAGAAATATAGCCAAGCAGCAAAAAAAAATACTGAAAGCGAGTTAGACAGCAAGTTGGTCATTAAAATCGGATTTCGAAATGTTTTAATATATCTGCATTGTTCACGCAAGTCCGTGCTGTATAAGAAACGCATGTGCAGCGGCATAACCGCACGGTTTTACGCAAACGATACTACAATGAGGGAACAAGACATAACAAGGACTAGTGGAGACCTCTCTACCCACTCGTCTTCTAATGTCTTCCCTATTTCTTGGCTTAGACGTTCTCATGGGATTCCGGGTTTAACGGCTGAAATGCAGAGGTTCTTAGTCTCAGGAGTTTTCCGTAATTGCAAGTCAACATTGGTACATCATATTCGCTTTTCGAATAAGATCATTAGACGCAGGATTTCAAAGCTTGCCTCCGTAGATTCCCGCTAATTCTTGGCAAAGTATATAAGCATAATAAAGAGCTGACATCAATATCTTTTTAGAAGGCTATTTTTTCAGCAAATCCTTCGGCACTAAATAAATAAATATTATATTAAAGTATTATTAGAATCCGTTAAGTGAAAAACATCTTCCCATTAAGAGGGAATTACTGGTGGGTTATACTTAGTCACCATTGGTCATTCACAGAGTTCCAATCCACATATCGTAAATGATTAAATGGGTTAAAAATTTACCAGACTATATTTGAGATATAATTCCACATCTACCGTGAAATTCTACACATAAACGTACCAATAGGTTGTTTGGTTATAGTTACCAATAGTTACCAATAGTTACCAATAGTTACCAATAGTATTTATTTATAATTTTTTGTATATTTACTTAAAAGTTCATGATGCATGAAACTAATTTTTTTGAATTGCCAACTAATTTTTTTGGCAGAAAACCCTCTTAAGATCAGTTTTTCGCTCAGCTTTTTACATCTATTTTTAAAATCTGTGTAATTACTGCATATTTTTGCACACCTAAATAATTGGGAATAATAAGCCGAATAAGTAATATTTGAATGTATATTACTTTCAAGAAATGGAAAATTAATTACTTCAAAATTAAAATCATCCGTTTTATTAAATAATTTAAAAACTAATTTATTATTATTTGAAATATTAATATTTAAATCTAAGAAATGGTCGGAGTGCTCCATCCCATAGCAAGGCTCAAGAATTAACTCTTGTGGATAAATATTTTTTGAAATCTCAATAAACTCTGCACAATTTATTACTAAGAGGTCGTCCAGATATCTTTTATTATTTTAAAGGTTATATTTTACATTGCTTGGGCTATTTTTATTTATCATATATTCATATTCTAATTGACTTAAAAACAGGTCTGCTATGAATGGACTCGCATTCCCACCCATAGGAATACCTACAGTTTGTTTATATAAATTCCCATTGAATCTTATAAATGTATTAAATAGAACAAATTCCAATAAATCGCATACCATATCCAAGCCATAACATCTTGAATTAGTAGTACTTCTAAAGAAATTCATCCATCGGGCTTTTTTATTAAAAGTATCAATTTTCAAAAATACTATATTAGACAAAAGAAAAGATTTATTTATCACAATTTTCAATTTTTCTAATAATAATTTTAGTGACAAATTTTTATACAATTCAGTAAAATCAAATGAATCGTCTCTTTTAGCTGAAATATTTGCCAAAGAATCTATCACTTGTAAGGAGTCATTAACACTCCATTATGGGTTCAAGTTATAAAAAATTTTTATTCCAGAGCAATATGCTTTAGATTTACTTCCAAGTACTCCTAAAACTAAAGCTAGGTCAGTAGCCGCATTCCGGTTGGACACCTTGCTGCCCCAGCAATAAAACGTGGTTTTGGTGGATTTTTATGAAATTTTATCGTCCAATATAAGAAAGGAAACTGTTTATCATTATCATTTATTTTAATATTTAAATTTTTCAAATTCTTTATTCTATATTTTCAATTAAACTATTCTCCTCCATATGGGCCTTTTAGTATGTATTTGAGGACAATAGAGCGTGGAGGGGGGGGGGGGCTAGTTACCCTCCGACCTCTTTTGACTGACAAGTCCTTCGATACGAAGTGCCCGGGTATGGAGAACCAAAAAAAACACATTGTGCCCCCATCGTTCTTTATTTAGGCAGCGCGCTAGTGCTGCCTATGAAAGGGGCAAAACACCCCCAAAAGGGCGAGTGACCTTAAAGAATATTCCAGCGATGATTACCATTCTCGCTGAATTGGCCTACCAATATTAAAAATGACTGTGAAAAGCAGGGTTAAAGGAGGGACTAGTAGCCTCCTTTACATTTAAAAGAGCTGAAAATAAACAGCTGAAATGACAGAATAAAAGTCAAGCAAGTAGCAACTATCCATAATGTCTTGGAAAGATTCAGCTCTAATCCAAGAAGATTAATTCTGAAGCTTATTGATGATTTTTGGTGATTAATTATTAATAAAGATTTCATAGGTATGATGGAACTTACTGGGCAATGTAAGGTTTTTTGACTGACAATATAACTTCAGCCCCCCCAACCCTTTATCGCAGAATTGGTTACCCCCCCTAGACAAGAAGCTACATACGCTCATGGCTATATAGCCTATAGACATAAGAGATGGAGAAGGGCTGGAAAATAGTTTGACTGTAAGCTATTGCGATAATAAAATCAGCACAAGTTATCTGTATTTAATTAAGTAAAAAATTGTCTTTGAAGTGTTTAGTTCAGATGAGAGTATTAAGGGATTCTCTCTCACTATTTAAACCTTTAGAATTTTTTCTGTTAAAAAAGTCAAATAAGATTTGGAGAAAATGCAGTTGAGGATTCTCAAATACTTTCCTGTAGTATTTTAAGAGAAAATAAACTATAAATGACAAGTCTATCGTATAATTTGTTTTCTTCTAAAAATTTGTGGTTTTCTTCTAAAATTTTCTTCTAAAAATTTCTTAAAAATTTTCTTCTAAAAATTTGTGGCTTTCTTCTAAAATTTCTCTCATAGGGAGTGGCGCGGTCATTTTTCTACCCCTTCATTGTACTCATTTCTTTCCCCCTATTACGAGTGGCGCAATCTTAGCAGAACAAGTTTATATCAACTCAGTGGCTCAAGGTAAAAACTAAGTGGCACAAGTAGAGCAATTTTATAACGGCGCAGTAGGCGCGATCCTTAATAATACAGCTTAAATCCTTAATGGCACGAGTGACACGGTCATAAGGGGTACCGGGCCGACAACTATTGAAATACACGAACCAATAAAATTCCCCCGGCAGAACTTGCGCAGCCGGTAGGTACCACACAAAATAAGCGGTACAAGTGGCACTATATGAATCTAATTAAGTAAAATTCCCCCGGTAGAACTGGCGCGGTTGGTTTTTATTACCACAGCAGCAAAAATTACAAGCAACAGCGTGAATTAGAGAGTTTCAAAACTGAAAGTGAAGATCAAAGAATAGTGGTGTTAGAAGACAAGTGACAGCGGGAATCAGAACCAGTCAAAAATAAAAGTGAAGAAGAAAAAAATATTACGTCAGAAGAACAACGGCATCGCCATCTCTGTTGCCTAACAAACTGCTTTCACGCCCACCATTTCCCCTAACACATGCAATCAAAATTTTGAGGTTGCCATTTTGTTTAACGTAGTTGAAAGTTCTGGAAATTAGGTCTTTGAGGATGATAACCCCCTCAGGGCGAGGGTTTTAGGCTATGCCCTGGGGGCATACAAGGTTATTATAGTAAGTGTTGTCGTAGAAACTTCAAATAAGGGCTCATTTGATTGGAAATTCAGAGGGCTAGTGTTTCAGAGGGCAAATGCCCCCCCCCCCCCATGCCCATCATTTCCCCAAACACTTCCAATCAAAATTTCCAGATAGCCATTTTGTTCAAAGTATTTAAAAAGTCTGGAAATTGGGTCTTTGAGTATAAAAAATCCCCCTGGTGATAAACATTCCCACGAATTCCAGAAAAATTAAAACATAGTAGCATAAAAAATATGTTTTTTTTTCCAGATTTCTAGCCATCTCCCTTCCTTTGGCTGGGATATTGAACAATGTCCACTATTGACAACAAATATACTTTGACTTCATTTGACTCACCTCTGCTGCTCTCTCCACCATGGTCAGACTTAGCTGGTGGCTCCGCCCCCAAGGACTGCACAAGCAAAAATTACATAAGTGTCTCTAATATCCGTCGTCTGAAGAGTATAGTACACAAATACCAATTAAGCAGTGTTGCGAATATAAAATATACTTTAGCATTGGAATAAGCAAAAAAATTGAAACTAATAGAGTCGTAGGCGCTAAGATAACCTTGTGACTTGACCTAGCTTTACTTCTCAGCTCTGTTCTGTATAATACAAAAGCACCAATTGAGCAGTGTCGTCAATATAAAATGTACTTTAGCATTGGAGTATGATAAAAAGTTGAAACTAATAGAGCCATAGGCACCAAGAAAATATCTCGTGACTTGACTTAGCTCTCACTTCTTGGCTGTGGTCGCTATAATAGACAACTACCAATTGAGGAATGTTGGCAATATAAAATATGCTTTAGCATTGGAGCATGCTAAAAAATGGAAGCTAATAGTTATAGATGCTAAGAAAAGAATTTTAATATAGAAATTCAGAACAATCCTTAATAATCCTTAAAAATCAGCTAGTGAGATGATTATGGATTTGAACCGCCAAGGACCGCAACCACCAATGACCCTAACCCCTAACGACCTCAACCTCCAGGGGTCCCATTCCCTCCCAATTTTTGGGCCCATCCCCCTTTTTTAATATTTTTTAATTTTTTTTTCCTTTTTTTCGTTTAGTTTTTTTTCAAATTTTTTTTACATGTCTTAAAATGACAAGAAACACACTTAAAACATAAAAATTCACATTTATATTTTCTGAATTCAAAATGAGAATTATACAGATATTTTAGCCGTGACTTTTACTTTTGTAGTAGCACTTTCTTTGGACTGAATTTTTTGACCTTAGAAAATTATTCAACTTTGAGATGAATCGTAAAGTTCAGGACAATCCTTAGAAATCCTTAGAAATCAGATAGTGAGATGGCTATGGATTTGAACCATCGAGGATCGCAACCATCAATGACTCTAACCACCATGGACCTCAACCTCCAAGGTCCCCCTCTCCCCAATCTCAAAGTAGCCCCCTCCCTTCAACTTTTTCTCAAAATGACATGAAATAAGCTTGCAGCTGTACCAATTGTGCTCTATTCTTGCTCATAGACACGACGTGGAAACTTTTAGGGCCCATCCCCCTTTTTAATACTTTTTTGAAGTTTATTTTTTTCAACTCTTTTTTTCTTTTAACATGCGAATTTTTTCAACTTTTTTTTTACATGTCTTAGAATGACAAGAAAAACACTTAAAACATACAAATTCACATTTATATTTTCTGAATTCAAAATGGGAATTATACAGATATTTTAGCCGTGACTTTTACTGTTAGAAAAATAACGTTTGTAGTAGCAATTTCTTTAGACAGAATTTTTTGACCTTAGAAAATTATTCAACTTTGACATGAATCGTAAAGTTCAATACAATCTTTAGAAATCAGATAGTGAGATGGCTATGGATTTGAACCATCAAGTACCGCAACCATCAATGACTCTAACCACCAAGGACCTCAAACTCTCCCCAATCTCAAAGTAGCCCCCTCCCTCCAACTTTTTCTTAAAATGACAAGAAATAAGCTTGCGGCTGTACCAATCGTGCTTTATTCTTGCTCAAAGCCATGACGTGGCTTTCCCAGTTGTACTCTATGGTCGGTTATCAACACTACGAGGCTATAATATTTGAGAACTATGTTTTAATGACAAAAAACCACAACGTTTCAATGTTAGGATCTAGTGTGAATTAAGAATTAAAAAAAAGTAATAAAAGGGTAGCGCTTCTACAGTTTTAGGTTATTAAACACTGAAAATATTTTCTTTTCAGCTTAATAGAAGTGTCACATCACCATATAAAAAAATAATAGAGAAAAATATGACATAAATTCTCTTTCTTATACCAGGTTACACTTGAAGCATCATATTAAACATGCACACATACACATACATACACACACACACACACACAGACAATCTAAATATCATTTTTCTGGTAAAAGAAAAAATAACTTCACAGTCATTTTTTAGATAAATGTACAGGAACTCCCACTATCAACAATCCTAAGGACCAGCAATCTATTTCACGACATGGAGATACCATTATTATCACCACCACCACAATTCAAAGATAATCGCCATGTCGAGTCATAAGAAAGGATTGAACAGTTGTTGATTGATTATTTTTGGTGATGATAGTTGTAGTATGCTTCCATCAGATATAGGGGATAGTTACATTAATGTACCAAGTACATCTACTGGGGGTATGGTTCAACCAAGTACCCTCGAATGGGCTGATCGTCTCAGTCCTGATACACTTGAGGATTTGCTGAGTGAGTGGGGGGATTTCACACCACGCAACATCCCCACCATTGAGCAAATTGGTGGAGGACATGAAATACCCGTAACGCCCCCTGTCATGCCCGATTTTAATTTAATTGACTCTGCCTTGCACAATATATATGTTTATAGGGATGAATTTCGGGATTCATTTAATTCACTAACATCAGGTAGCATCATAACGGATCCGATAGACATAGTACACTCCTATGTAGGCAATATTCGAGCCCTTCTGGAAAGAGTGATTCGGGAGGGGGTGGGAGGGATGGGATTAAGGCTGCCAATTCACAAAAAATAATTTATTTAAATGAAAAGGCGGATGAAGTGTATGAGCGTTATTTACGTACTGAAATGCTACCACTTCATCCGGACCTTAATAATTTTGAGGACGTTTTTATGGAATGGGTTGATAATATAGTAACAAAATTGGATAATTATACTGAGGTGGGTAGTGGGTCGGTGGTTTTATTTATTGGGGGTTTGGATATTAATGTGGGTAAATTTAAAAAGAACTTTATTTTAAGGGGAAGTGGGAGGGGGCGGTGGGACCAAAATATAATGAAGATTTAAATGAGTGTAAGGGAGTACAACGCTTCAATTTCAATACAGGACTTCAATGCTTTAAATATGCATTTCTTGTGGCAGCTGCGAGCAGGCACGTAGAAGCTGTCCTTTCAACAACAAACGAAATGCGCGGAAATGCTGCCACTGCTTTCACGTCTATTTTTGACGAAGCATACCACTCGATGCCTTCTATTATGTTCTTTTCAAATATAATAATCACTTTTGTTGGAAATGAATTTTACCCCCACTCCTATATATACCAATTCAGGGTATATATTTGCAAATTACGGGGGTGGGGGTAAAGTTTAAACTTACCTTCCATTGACATCAGAAATTAAATTTTCCATCCCCCCCCTTAATGTGCAAATATATACCCTGAATCGGTATATACAGGGATGTGGGTACAATTTATTTCCAACAAAAATAATTATTATATTTGGAAAGAGCATAAACAAAGGCATTAAGTAGTATGTTTACTTTAGGTACTGGTGCATTATATGGGCACTTCTAAAAAGTAAAGTTTGGTTAATGCTAATGAAATAAAATAAAATAGGATGAATATATAATAGTTTATGAAGAAAATTGGGCTATATATTTGCACATTAGGGGGGGAGGGGTGTGGGGGGTAAAGCATAGCATATATTAAATACATAACCTAACCGAGATACCTCCCCCCCCCCTGATTATTATATTTCATTAATATAATAATCATATATATATATATATATATATATATATATATATATATATATATATATATATATATATATATATATATATATATATATATATATATATATATATATATATATATATATATATATATATATATATATATATATATATATATATATATATATATATGTGCGATTATTTAAAAAAACATTGATTATTAAAAAAAATGATTATTATATTTGGAAAGAACATAAAAAAAAGGCATCGAATGGTATATTCACTTTATTTGTAAGTCAATAATATGATTTGGTAAAAATTTACCGCGCTGTGTTAGGTATAATGCACCAGTACCGAAAGATATTCTATGTGAAATCAAACATAATCATGCCATAGTAATTGAAAACTTAGACAATTGCTATCGAAAAACTGGACTCCTAAAGTTTAAAGCTAAAACGAAACAGAGAAGTTAAAAAATGTTCGGGTGTGCTACGACTTACTTGGTTCTCATTAGCTATGAACTAGATCTTCCACATCCTCAGGAAGTTGGTTCATCAAAAGACACAATTTACGTTCAGGTTGCCAAAATGGCACGTCTGCAATATCTCAGGAACGGCTAAGTACGTTAATTTGAAACTTTAGCTTCTTTTTAGGAGACACTCAATGGGGATATCTGCTGCATTATTCACAGAACGGAAATGGATAAAAGAAATTGGAAATTCAAAGGTCCATTCTCCTTTTCAAGAGTCAAAGGTGTGTGAGGGCAACCAGATTGCCCCATCTTCTCTTTTTTCTCAAGGGTCCCTGAAACCCCGAAGCCATCTGATCCAAATTTTCAGATAGCTGTTTTGTTCAAAATAATCGAAAGGCTAACGAATATGTCTCCAAAGACGATATGACCCCAAATTTCCTTGGACAAGGTTCGTAAACTATGCAAGTTGCCCTAGATCTTACAATAGAAAAATAAGACATTTTTCAGTTTGGGTGCCTGAATAACTCAGAACTTTTGGAAATTACTTTTCAGGCCAAGAAGACCATACATTTTGCTGGGAGTTGGGATCTTCAAATCGACCAAAAAACTCTTTGCATCTAAATAGTTGTATTTAGAGTGATCTTCTATGAATCGTTTTCTAGGTAAAAATTAAAGAGTTTTCCAAAAGTGTTCTTTAGAAATGACACGCATACGTGAGTAAATCAATAGACGCTATATATAGCTCAGATTTTCATAGTATTTCCAATACCTTGAGAGTGGCTAAGGGGATCGAGTTGAAGCTTTGAGGGAATATTAGAGGGTGTCTTGGATTTATAATCCTGACTTGGTTGGGAGGGGGGGACGGATATGTGTTCAGGAAGAAGTTGTGTGCATCTCAGGTCAAAATACCATATCGGCAATGGCTTGGAACGGCTCGGGGGATGAAGTTGAAACCTTTAAGCACTGTTGGAGAAAGAAATAGGGAAGGTTAGATAAGGGAAATTTAATTTTAGGGAAGGGGGAAAGGTGTACCCAATTTTTGTCTCCAATTATAATTGAGTTGGGAGGGGACACTGAAATTATCTTTCCCCGGGTACTACCAATAATAGAAATGATTATGCTTGAAACAACGTGGAAGACTTACACACTTCTCCAGAAACTAGTCAAATAATTCCATAATATCACAGTGTTTCATAATCACACTGAAAATTAAATGCTGAATAAAAAGAAATTTCAATTTATTAATTTGACAGCTCTTCAAATTTTTTTGGGTGCAACCCACTTTGATTGAAAACTTTGCCGACACTATTCCATTGTCTTTTCAATCAAATTTCTTAATCAAATCACACATTTTCAATAGGTTTCAATAAAAAATATTCGTCTGGGAGAATTCGCTAATGGACCTTTTGCGTTTGAGACAGTCAGCTGACGTTGAGGCAAAATGATGTTTAAGGTATCGAACCCGGGTTTTCCGCCTGACAGTCTGGAGTATCAACCGCTGGACTAAAGAGACACAATTGTAATTGTTTTTTAGTAAATGGAATCTATTTTCGACGCAAGCAAATTCCCACAAAACTTGATATTTGGTTTTTGGAAAACGCGGATTCTTTTCTTCTTATACTGATATATGGAAATTTGTCTTCTGATAACTATCCTTAACTAGTTGTCACCAACTATTGTAGAGATGAAACCACCACTGGAACCAAATATTGGCGTTGAAATGGTGCTGTACAACTTATTGCAGTGGAACCAATGCTGGTCATTACTACTGCACCTTAAATATAAGGTGTGGCAATACTTTAATTTGAAATCTCCCAATTTCTTGAGCTTCTGGGCACTTCTTATTCAAATAATAATAAAAAAACTTTTTTTTATCATTGGTCCCGATCACAAACAAATTTTACGTTTCCTCCTCCCCTCTGCCTTCTGAAAAAGTTCCCGCGTATATTTCCGTTGATATGTTACAGAAGAAAAGAGTGTAGTAATCACTTCGTAACATCTATATTACAGCCTTGAAGACAAAATTTTTGGCGTCTTATTGTCGTGCTCTCCTATTTATGGAAAGGTTAGCAAACATATGTTTTTAATTTCTATGGCTTCCCTGGCCCATTGGGTGTACCCCTTATCATTAGAAATAGCCAAGGTTTCATCAAATTTTACAAAATGATCTGGTTGAAGCCAAATATGCTCTACTAAAGCTGAAACGAAAGTTTCTGGAGGCTTGCTTAATTGTAGGGTTTTTTCTATTGAGTTTCGGTGTTCAATAAACCTTTCAATAAATTGTTGGTGAGTCCAACCAATATAGAACTTCCCACAAGAACACGGAATTTTATACACCCCACTTACTAAATTTCCCCGAGTTAAATCCTTACCAGAACTAAAAAAAACTACCCATTGGCATCAACGATTGGAAACATGTATCAATACCAAATTAATGTAAAGCCTGTAGATTTTTCTTCCACCCAACATGTGCAGTTGGTTATGATTTGAAACTGTTTGATGCAACTAAACACGAAGATTGAGACATCTCAATAACGATACTGCCTCGTTTAACCTATCTATTTCCTTTCTCCTCATCAGTGAAATTAAATGGATAACTAATAAAAAACAAAATATCCCTCAAGTATAACAATTCCGAATCCAAAAATTCCTGGGAACAAATTCTAAAAGCTCTATCCACTAGTGAAATTACAACCCCCGCTTTTCACCGACATAGGGTGGCAAGAATGAAAATTTAAATACCTATCATTGTGCATTGGTTTTCTGTAAATCTAGAAAAGTAAAAGGAGATCCTTTTAATTAATAAAATATCCATAAAAGGTAATTTATTATTGTACTCAAACTCAACTGTAAATTTAATATTATCATCAAAACTGTTTAAATGCTTACATAAAAGGTCTAAGAAGTCCAATCCATGTATCCAAAAGCACACCACATCATCCATGAACCTACCCCAGAAGCAAGGGGAAATTCTAAAACTGTTTATAGCGGAGGTTTCAATGGCATCTATGAATAGATTTGCCAATAAAGGAGAAAGAGAAGCCCCCATAGGTAACCCAAAAATTTGTCTATAAAACTCCCCTCGAAAACCAAAATAAAAAGAAAATTCATTTACCAGAATAATTAGTCTCATAATGACATCAATATCCAAACTGGCTCACGTGTCACAAATTTCTCTATATCAAGAAAACTCATTAAGTCTTTTGTTACTTTTGAAACAAAATTGCTTCCGTTATCACTTATAACCTTATTTGGAATGCCAAATTTTAAAAATAATTTCGCTAACGCCTTACTCGTGACGTAAGCGCCTTGATTTTTTAATGCTTTTGCAAAAGTAAATCCGGAAAAGTGATCTATAACAGAAAGAATACAAGTATGACCTCTGTTGGAAACAGGTAAGCCTCCACTGGTTCCATATAAGTCAAATGAGACAATATCGAAGGGGAATCTCGCTACCGGGACTTTTCCCATTGGAGGATTAGGATAAGCTTGGGGTTTTTTTCTGAAGTTACACGCTTCGCATGTACTTACAAATTCCTTAAGTTTTGTTACTGCCGACGGCACGCAAAAATATTGTTTTATTTTATGGAAAGTTTTCGTTACTCCTAAATGTCCACCCATACTTAAATGAAAATATTCGAATGCAGGTGTTATTAAGTTTTGGGGTAATACAGGTATTATTGAGGTTTGGTTTCTAATTGCCTCAGTAGTCACGATTCTGCATAGTATTTCTTCATCAAGATCATAGTAAAAATTATTTATCTCTTTTCTAAGAGTCAAGATCAATATACAGTGAATTCAAATAATCTACCAGCATTAGGGGTTCACGGTACTTGCGTATGTACCGAAAAATAAATCTAAAATGTAGCATAAAAACATTGGTAGATATATATATTTTTCCTTTATTAATAGATAAATTTGCAAACATTTTTTAAGCACTTCACCTGTAGTGAGCTAAAATTAACATTATAAGGTCTGAGAGAATATATTCTATCATCAAGTCGTTCAGACTTGGATTGTCTACATAAATGTTGAGATACTGCTTGTAAGTACAGCCGCGACATCTGAACACGAAATATAGTAGAACATGGAAACCACAGCTTTTAGTCGTCAGATCCTGCACTCTCTTCCGATTTTGAATAATAGTTTTCCCACTGTTCTCAAAATAGTTGCTGATATGTGGAGTGTAGAATGTATAGGATAGGCCGAGAGGATCAAAAAATTAGATTTTCTTCATTGTTTGAAAGACGAACAACCAATGGCCGGTATTCACAGTCGACAGACTGCTATTAACAATGATTAGGGTATTATTGACACTTTGCATTTTTCCAAGAAAGTCCAAAGGCAGACAATAGGATCTGTATTTGGACATGTCTTGGTCCATATTAAATACATTGATTATTTGACTGGTGTTCGTGGTGCAAGGTCTAGTAGAACACTGCCTTCGGGAGTGATTTTCCAATAGGTTTCAAATTGATCTAGTGAGATTAGAACAATACTCTCAGCTAATGGGTCGGCAAATGTACACCCTAAACGCACACTCCCCGTTCGTACTATACTCATATCCTGGGTTCAAGACAAATCCATTACAATTATACCATGTGTTTTAGCGAACATTTCTTCGGTTATACCATTTTCAAATAGTTGTGAATCATGATCTAGGGTTTATATGGTCAACTCATACAATGTCCTATAGGATTTATCAAAAGATAGGTTGTAGGGTGGGATTCCATTTACTCTGCAGACAAGAGATAAAAGCCCAAACATCTCAAATTTATGTGGGCATCCAGTCCACGATCCTATTGCACTAGCGCTTTTTACAAATGCCAATCCTAATTTTTACGGAATTTCGCCATTGATAAAGGATGAGTCGGTGAAGGTGCGTGAGCCTGTGGCAATATGACGTTGATTGGTGATTATATGAGGAACAAGTAGTTAAATATTATTTCTACTGGCGCTCAGTTTTTCTACTGCCAAAGCAACAGAAGTTATAACCTGCTGCTTTCGTACATGTAGTATTGCCGAGGATAGGGAGAGTTACATCAGGATTGGCAACAAGTTCTTTTCGTAAAATGAAATTAGATGGGGCAAGCGTCAATTTTATATCCACTTTAATATTTGGTGGTATCCATTGAGGTATATTAAATATTTCATGATTTATTTTTCCAACTAGATGTAATTCACTAGTTGTAGCATTTTCAAGTGCATCTGTACTATCAGTATTAGTAATATATTCATATCCATTGGAGGTGCAACTCAATTCCTTGTATGACTTGGATGTCATCAGCAGAAATTGCGTATAGCTTGTATAATTTGAGATATTGTTGCTTGTGCTCACCAAAGTGCCATTTATGTAGACACTAATTTGACGAAATAAATTATGTAAGATACAATTTTCATAGGATATTCCATCGGCAAGAATTGGCAATGTATTATCGGATTTCTGGACTTTCATTAGTAAATCTATAAATGTCGAAGATATGTCCAGAAAGTAGTCTTCATTGGAATAAATTTGAAAGTGAATATTATCATAGGTGAAGGACGCACATTGCTGTGGTCTGGCGGTAGCCAAAGAAGAGGAGCCGTTGCCCTAGTAATGAACAGTGCTGCACGTAGGGCCCTCCTGTCATTCAAACCAGTATCGCCTAGACTCCTGACCGCAAGACTGGATGGGAAGCACGGCAAAATAACTGTCATTACGTGCTATGCCCCAACAAACGACGCTGATGAAGAAGACAAACACGATTTCTATAACCTGCTTAGTTCTGAACTATCTTCTGTACCTCCCCATGACTACCTCCTCCTCCTAGGAGACTTGAATGCAAGCGTTTCAAACGAATCAGGCCTGTGGGATCTCGCTGTTGGACCTGTTACAGTGGATTGCCTAAACGATAATGGAGAGAGGCTGCTGAATTGTTGTCTGGCCCACAATCTAACGATTGCGAACACATGGTTGCAGAGACCAAATATAGCCAAGTACACCTGGTATAGCAATGATGGATCAACAAAGAAGATGCCCGACTACATCATCGTACGTCGACGATGGCTGTCGTCTGTCCAGAATTGCCGCACCTACCGTGGCGCCGAGCTCGGGAACACCGACCACCGGCTGGTAGCAGCCAAGAATTAAGCTCCGCCTCAAAGCTATGAAGAACAGCCAGTCTTCTCGGAAAATTGATGCCGGTCGCATCCAACAGGACCCCGCTCTGGCTGAGCGGTACCATGTGGAGATATCCAACAGATTTGACGTCCTTGGCCAATGCGATGATAGTGAAGTTGCATGGAAGTCCTTCAAAGAGAACACTCTTGCGGCAGCAACTGACGTTGTTGGAATGAGGCAACGGAAGAAAAAGGACTGGATCAGTAATCTCTCCCTTGCCATCATAGAGCTCAGGCGAGAAGCACATCTTGGCGGGGACATGGCTACATACAGACTGCTAAACAAAGAGCGCAATTCCATGTTGCATAAAGACCGCAAGGCTTTTATTGACAGCAAGGCATTCGAACTGCAAGAGGCCGCCAAGAAAAAGGACAGTGGAGCCACCTACAAGATTCTTCGTGAGCTGTCAGGTCAGCACACTCAAACTACGCCATACCTTCGAAGCGCTAGCGGTGAGAATATCTACGACCAATCACAATGCCTCCGCCAGTGGGAGGACCACTTTGAGAAACTGCTCAACTCAGATCCACCAGACCAGACGGACCATGAGCTAGCAGCTGCTGCGGCTAATACCTTACCTGCTCCTGATGGTCCTGAATTTACAGCGGAGGAGATAAAAGCTGCCACCCGCAAGCAAAGAATAACAAAGCACCAGGAATATGTGGCCTAACATCGGAATCCCTTAAAAATGGGGGTCCAGCCATGATCCTCTGGCTACAAATGCTGTTTAACCTTGTGTGGCACTCTGAAAAAATCCCCTCAGACTGGAAGAAGGGCCTACTTGTGCCAATCTACAAGAGGAAGGGGAGCAAAGCAGAATGTATCAATTATCGTGGCATAACTTTACTCTCAGTTCCTGGAAAGCTCTTCGCTATGCTGCTTCTCAAACGGGCAACAAGATACCTCCATGCCCTGCGTCACCCCCAGCAAGCTGGCTTCATGCCAGGCAGGTCCACCACCGAGCAAATCCATACGATTAGACAGCTAGTAGAGAAAACTCTTGAATATAAGAGGAAGGCGTGCATTGCCTTTGTCGATTTTCGATCTGCCTTCGACACTGTTGATAGGCAGTCACTATGGCTAATCCTCCAGTCTGCTGGCGTACCCACAAAAATCGTCCGTCTCCTCAAAGAGCTGTATAATAACAATGAAAGTTTCAGAGGACAGAAAACGCCAAAGGAGAGAAGGATTAATTTCGGCCCTTGTAGATTCGATATCAATCATCTTTTTTCTGTGAGCTTTTTAGATGTTCACTGAATGAGAACTAAAAACTGAACTCCAATACTTATGGCTAAGGATATCTGGAAAATTCATGTTGTCTATAGTGTACTTTCTATAGGCCTTAATCAATTTTCCGAGATGTTTTTGAGAGTCAACAACTGTCTTTAGATTTATTTCCCTGGACAGCCCCGACTGCTCATGCATATGCTTATAAGCACTAGCATATCTATATTAGTTATATTTAGTGCGTTTTGTTAACCATCAATAAAGGTCGGTTTGATGTCAAGAAGCTCTGTAATCTTTGAGAATATCGTAAGAAAACACCGAGGGGGAGAAAAGGGGACTACATATTTATGTTTATAAGAAATTTTGTGTATTTGCCACTTTATTTATGAATTAAGGTTAAGGATAGCTGGGAAATTCAGGTCGTCTGTAGTTTATTTTCTATAACCATGATTTTACCTTAAATTCACAGGCCTACATAAACAGCATGCCATTCGAGATTGCTGCATCACAACCTTGTAATTCTTACTCACTTACCCTAATTCTGAAGGCTACCATATTAAAGTGGCTCCTGGCCCGAACAGATCAGGGAAGGTCAACGGCTATCTAGTCCTCCATATTCTTTATGTGCTCAACAAAGTTAAAGGGGGAAACCACTAATTTATTATTAGGATGTTGATTTATAATATTGACAATAATTAGATAACTAATAAAAATAATTGTTAGATAATTAAAAGTATTATACAGACATCATTACATACAAAATATAACTGTATATATAATAAATATAGTGTACAATAGTAAATATAGTAAATATAAATATAGTAAATATATAAATATAGTAAATATATTTTATATAAGAACTATATAAAATATAGAAAATAATAGCTTTGTAAACAATTAGTTTACTGCAGAAAATAACAGCCTGTCGTAAATATCAGTGTTACTATTATTGCCAAATTACGGATATTTAAAAATAAAATTATATATCTGCCAAAAAAAAAGGAAGAAAAGACCCCCAAAAAGTGAAGGAATCTTAGTGAAAATCCCATCATCAAATCCAGCGTATCATAAGTAGTAATGTATCTATATATTGAAAATACACATGCACTTTCACAAGCCTGAGGCATGGAGTTATGTGCAGTTTAACCGGTACATTGGCTTACCAGGGTCACTTACCTACTTGATTAGTAGGTTTTTTTTTTACTTGGCTAATAGGTTTTTAAACCTATTACTAGGAACGCTACATGCATTCCATTTTTTGAAACAAGGAATAATATTGTGTCATGCTAACAGACTGGTTTAGTTTCATGGCTTCATTAATAGAGGGATTACTGTTTTTGAAAAGGGTAATTACGCCTTTAGTTTACGGCTACAAAAATACTACGCAAAACATAAGGTTATTGTGTTTTTCTTAATTTTCTGAGGGGGAGGGCGATTGTAACTATTTATTTTAAGAAATTAGTTTAATAGTAGAGAAATGTTTCACTAAAGATGAGGCTATTGTGTCTTTCTGAACTTTCTGAGGGGGGATGGCGATGGTAACTATTTAGTTTAAGAAATTAGTTTAAGAGTAGAAAAATGCTTCCCTACAGATAAGGCTATTGTGTTTTTTGTGAACTTTCCGAGGGAGGAGGGGATAACTTTTTAGTTTAAATAATTCTAGGAGGAATTGGGTTTTGTTGGAAGGTATGGAAAAATGGTACGTGTTAAATATTCGGGAAGCATACGAGTAGAAAAATCAAGAAGACTACAAGTCCATAAATTGAAATGAAAAGGCAAGGCATTAACAAGAAAAAGGCTTTGTTTCCGGAAACATTACGCTGACAAAAGTACTTATCGAGCTAAATCGGGAATTTATTCCCCAGGAAAAGGGTCAATAAGGAAAACTAACACATTCATTATTTTCTAGCGTTTTTTTTCTAGCTTTAAGTCATTTTCTGGCGCTAAATCATATTACAGTTGTCCATTTGTTAGAGCAAAATTTCAAATAGGACCCATTGTGAGACGCTTGCTTAAATATGACACAGTTATGAAAAACAAAAAAGAGCTTAAAACAATAATTCGTATAGGGCTTTAATTGGGATGAATGGAAAAGCTATATTCATGTAAAAGTCAATGAGGAAAGCTTTACAGCAATGATATTCTCGAGTCACCTCCTGTTCCTGATAGACGCTACATTACCAGGTTCTGTAACCTGGTTCACGGCACCAGGTCACTAAATGCTTAGGGCCCAATATGTCACTAGTCAACCATTTACATAGGTTTCTCCCTAGAGTCATGCCTGTTGATCTTCCTTTTAAAGGAATCAACAGAAGGGTTTTCGGAGATAACATCCTTCAGGAGACTATTCCAAATAGAGGTGCAGCTTTCTTCAAGGAGTCAGCGTGGGGTATCTCCTCTTGAGGGTATTCCCACCGTTCGGAGATAACATCATTCAGGAGACTATTCCAAATGGAGGTTCAGCGTTCCTCAAGCAGTCAGCACGGAGTACCTCCTCTTGAGAATATTCCCACCATTTGGAGATAGAATCCTTCAGGAGACTATTCCAAATGGAGGTGCAGCGTTCTTCAAGCATTCCGCGCGGAGTACCTCCTCTTGAGGGTATTCGCACCATCAGATTCAGCGTATCAGAGAACCCTACTTTAGAAATTTCAAGCTTCTATCTGCAAAAATGTGGTATTTTGTAATTTTTTGCCAGAAGAAAGATCACGGATACGTATTTATTTTTTTCCCCAAGGGTGATCGTATCGATCCAGTAGTCTAGAATATCGTGAGAGTGCCCATTCTAACGGAAATTAAAAGTTCTAGTGCTCTTTTTAAGTGGCCAAAAAAATTGGAGGGCCACTTGGCCCCCTCCCACGCTAATTTTTTCCCAAAGTCACCCAATCAAAATTTTTTAGATAGCCATTTTGTTCAGTACGGTTGTTCTTGCTTTTAATTCAAATTTCATTAACCCAAACCAAGAGATTCTCTATTATTTCTTGAAAAAGGGATGTGTATTGTTTGGACCTTTATTAAGCTGTAACTTTAGCAGGGAAAGCTTAATTGAAAATATCTGGAAATAAAGGTTTGGAAATTCTTACACTGATAATATTGTTCCCCTCTTCCCCTGACCTGCCTGTATAAACATTTAGGTTACTTGTGTATAAACATGCAGTACGGGATTAACGAAATGAAAGAGTGATTAAAAAGGGGAACGGTGTGTTACTCTTCGTATAAACTTCTGAAGATTGCACAAAGGGGGGGGGGTTTAAGTAATATTATTGTCCGATAATTCCAATTTTCGGATATAAGGTCCTTATAATCAAGCTAAGTCTCAAGGGACTCTAGGCTGAAAAGGGGAAGCCCAAATGGCTCTCCTCTTTCTCTTCTTGGTTGAGGTTTTCTTTACTTCTTAAACTCTCAGTTATTCAAAGCTTAAATTTCTGGGAAGAAATTTAATTTGGCTTATTCTAACCTTTAAAAAAATGCTGTTTTGTCCAAATGGCTCAAGTCCTGACTAGATGGGAATACTAATGGAACTATAAGTCCCAAATCATCCATTTCTCTTATATACATATTAAAATTATTTCCAAGTGACAGAAAGCCTTTTAGGAGTTTTTCTTCTTATTTTAACCTTTATCTTCAAACTTTTATCCCCAAGGGGAATTTCAGACAGACAGTGGTAGCTTATCGTTATTACAAAGTAAACACTAACTCTTTGTTCGATTTCCAAAAAAAGACTACCCTGTTTTCGTTCCTCAATCTCTATTTTAAGTTCTATCTATTTTGTTCTTCTTTCCTGTCATTGGTCAGAGACCAGTTTGATGTCATCCTAATAATAGTTCTTTGTTCAAAAGTTAGTATCCACTTTCTCTATTAAAAAAAACCTGTTTTTGGTCATGCGATTCAAATCGCGTAATATCTTGTCGTTGACCCCTCGAGTTTGAAACGGCAGTCCGCTATTTGTATTTGCATTTTATGGTCCTTGTTGAATCAAGGGTACAATTGTTCAAAATCTAGCTAATGTTGTTTGTTTCCATACACAAGGAAATTTAATACTTCGTTACTCTTATCATTACGCAAAAGTCATACTTTGCTATCTTTACAATTTATTTAGGTTATGATGGCTTTCCCATATTTTTACACAACATTGAAAATAAACATAAAAATTGCAGTAAAATCAAATTGAGTTGGTGAGCTTTCAGCAATTCATATCCTATATATCAAATTCTCCGTATAATTTTATTAGTTCTTTCCAAGACTGTTCAAAATAATTATTATTTTACTATAAACAAGAGTTTATATACTACCCCTTCCCTAGCTGTAAAAATTTAAAGCCTCCCGCGTCATTGGTGCTTCACTGAAAACTCATTATATTACAAATGTTTTCTTTTTCTAGTTATTAGAGCATCAAAAATGAAAATAAAATGACGATGAAATAAATCTTAATCTGATGATCTTTCAACAATTCACACCTTTCTATATCAGAAATTTAGTTTGGTTTTATTTTTATTTTTCAAAACTGTTAAACGCATTTAGCTTTCAGTAAAGCGCCAATGACGCAGTAGGTTTTAGAGTTTTACAGTGAGAGAAGTAGGCAAAACCCAAGTCTTGTTTGTAGTGATTTTTGTTTGTTTCAAGCTTGATTTGAAAATTCAGTTTAAGTTTCATTCGTTTTAAAATTTATTTCTTCATTTATATTAGTATTTATTCAATGTTTGTTTGCTATGATTGCTTGTTTAATTTCTGTTGGTTTGCATATTCAGTTTAAGATATACTCGTTTTAAGATTTAGTTATTAATCTATATTAGTACCTGTTGGACGTTTTGTTTGGTATGATTGTTTATACAATTTCTGTGTGGTTTGGGCTGCATTTATTCTTTAATAATAATTTCTAGTTATTTTGAGTTTGAGTTACTGTAGGTTTCCATTTCTTCCAATCTTAACTTCAATATGTTCTTTAGTTTTCTTTAAGAACCTTCTATTTTGGAAAGTTTTTTTAAGTCAATTTAAGTAAAATACGTACCGTGTTTGAATTTTAGAAAATTTTTGAAACCGCAAAATTTTTTTAGTCCATTTGTAGAACATGGTTTTTTACAATTTTTTCTTATAAAGGACTTATTCAAATCTTTTTGGTTTTATTTTGAAATTTATCCTTTAAAAAATTACTATCAATATTTCAAAAAATTTGTTTTTGATTAAATCTTTTATTATATATTTAAGTTAGCGAACAATAATTTTAACCATTAAACAACAAAATATTAGACAAGAGTCTTAGGCACTAGAATTTGCAATAATGATTATTTATATTGCGCATATAATTGACATCGAATTGTCTAATCACTTCTGAACTATTAGACTAAATCGTAGAAAAAGACTACAAAGATTCTTTACCCTTCTAATTTTCATTAATATCTAGTAGGACATTGGATTTATGTATGCTGAATCTGAAATTTGCTTCCTGTTGTGAAACAACGCATACATCCAGTGGTAAGGTAAGGAATTTGCATCGGTTTTTAGTAAGAAATCTTTTTTTCCTCTAAATAGCTTGAATGATAATAGCTTTAATACTTGAGAGTGTTGTCTATTAGAAAAGCCCAAATCCAAAGTGGTGAAAGTACGCTTGGGCTACAATTTTTATATTTTTTTTATTTTTAAATTTTTGGGATAAATAAGTATTTTTGAGATTTTGCCTCCTTATTTTTTTAGCTTCATCTCATACAATGAGATGAAGCTAAAAAAATAAGGAGGCAAAAGAGAGGAGTAGATAGAGATAACTTGGCCAAGATGGTATATAAAAAATTTACCTTAAAACTCGGACCTGCTATCAGGTGGTTAATGCTTCACCATTTTTGTTTTATTTTGAGAAACTCCCTAATAGCCACTACAACTAGATAAAGCAATAGTCTGATATAAATACTGTGTAGTTTATGTCAGGTATGAGATGCCAGGCATATTTCATTGTACGAGATGAAGCTCATGTAATGAGGAGGCAAAAGAGAGGAGTAGATAGGGATAACTGTATTAAGATATTATATAAGAAATTTACCTTAGAGCTCGGAACTGCTCCTTTTTCTGTAAAAATCAACAGCTTTCCATCATCAATAGACTCCCAAGTAGAGTATGCAGCAATAATCTTTCCTTCTAAAAATGATGAAATGCCTCTTGGCTGAAGAGTTCGTCCAGTCTCAGACAACCCTGTCTCTTGTCTTTTAGCATTCAATCCTTTTTCATGGTCAATATCAGTATCACTTAAAGTTCTTTTAATCCCTTCCTCTTTATCCTCATTTTCTACCTCCTTTTCAGGCCTCTTCCTCCCTGGAGACTTATCATCAGTCAGGCCTATGTCACTCAATTTTCTTTTTATGGTTTCACCCTTGTTTGTTTCTGTTTCTGTGTAAGGTTTAACTAGTAATTTGTATTTATACTTATTTTCAAGTAATTCAAGGCTATCACCATTTGACATTTGAACAGTTTCACCCGTTTTTAATGGTAGGCCATTGACTATTGAAGGATGCCCTCCAGTAACTGTAACCTGAGCTTTACCGTCATCATAGTTGCATGAAAACTCAACTAAAATTGGAAAAGACATTTAAACGACGTATTTTCAGCTCAACACCTTTAATTAGGTGTTGTTTTTCTTAGACCATACTACCGTTCTATGACGAAAAAAAATTCAAATGGGGATAAATCCATTTATTTAGCCAGTGAAAAAAACAGGTACAAAAGTCCAGATATTTCGATCACATATACATCGACCGTCTTCTACCTGTTTTTTCACTGTCTAAATAAATGGATTTATCCCCATTTGAAAATTTATTCTCTCGACATTAATACATAAGCCAATCAATCGGAAGACTATTAATAAATGGGTGAAAAATTTTAAATAGTAAAACAAAATATATAAATAACAGGAAAAAAAATATAAACAAAAAAACTAGCTTAAACAAAGCACGATAAAATGAAAAAACACACAAACCCTAAAAAAAAGAAAAAAAAGGAAAATCCCATTGAAACAAATCCAGTCACATAGCAGTACATAAGACAGGATGTCTGCTACATATTATTGTACACATATGTCTTTATAAAAAAATTTGTTTATTTTTAATTGTCATACAATTCTTATCCAAAATTAATGGATTTCTATTTCAGTTTTAAATTGAATGGCAGCGTGGTCTAAAAAATGACTTATAATTAAAATGAAACGTACTCTGTCTCTTATATAAACAAAACTAACAAGTATGAAGTAAGACTAATACTAAATGAAAAACAAGAAGTTTAGATGAGAATTCTGAAGGTAGTGATTAAAACAAAACCTAGGCGAATATTTCGGCTATATGACTAATAGCCTACGTCGTTGTGTAAGACATGCTTTATTAATAAGAACGGCAAATGCATAAACGGCAGTGTTGTCTGACTCTTATTGTGACCAGAGCGGGTTTATTAGCACAGGGGCGGTTGTAAGGGAGTCAGGGGGGAGCTGAAAAAAGGAAACAGGTGTGTCTTTAAGCCAACTTTTGCACATTTTTGTGAGGGAGGGGAGCATTTGTGTTTTGAATTACAGAGTCGAATCTTTCTCCTGTGGGATTTTGTTCTCTACGGATTTTTTTAAAATGGCGGTGTTTAAATACAAAATTCAAACAAAACAATCATGCTTCATTCAATTTAATTCTATTAATTTAGCCTAAAGTTGGCCTACGTGACATTCTTGCTTTAGAAGGGGAAGCAAGGTGGGAAGGGCTAAAATAACACCCAATGAAAAAAAACACGACTAAACCAAAAAATCATGAAAACACGCAATAATTGTCTATATTCTCAAAACATAAAAACGCACAAAACTTGATTCTTTTTAAATGAAGTTTTTCTGGTGAGAGTAGAAAGCAAAAGTTGGAACTTGAAACAAACAAAAATACTACTTCGTAATTTCTGCAACGCATCTTGGAAAAACTCTTTCAAACAAACTGGCAAAGTAATGAAACAGGGCTAGAAGCACTAAGTGGCCTGGCCTGATTCTGGAACAAATGAAGACTGGTCCAGATGCGTCTTTTATTGGTATCCGGAACCAATTACTGATTTAAAGATCCTTAAGCTTGTTTGAAAGCAGTCGACAAATTCAAAATTCCAAAAAAGAAAAGCGAAAGAGAAATTATATTAAAATATCATTCAGTATTTCTTTACAATTTTTTGTATATTTACTTAAAAGTTCATGATACATAAAACTAAATTTTTTGAATTGCCAACTAATTTTTTTGGCAGAAAAAAATCTTGAGATCAGTTTTTCGCTCAGCTTTTTACATCTATTTTTAAAATCTGTGTAATTACTGCATATTTTTGCATACCTAAATAATTGGGAATAATAAGCTGTTGCATCCTAATTTCGAAGACCTCCATGGTTGGACTCTTTTCCCGTTACCTTGTTAACCTACGTTGATTGGTAATAAAACTTGCATTAAGTTCCCTATTTTGTAATAAATCTTCCGCAAACACAACTCTATGTTGAGCTGGAGATTCAGCTTGATCAAGAAGTCGAATATTTCCGTAGAAAAGCATCCATCTTCTGGAAGGGTGGCAAGTTCTACTAGGAGGTCGGCTAAACCAGTTGCGGTTGTAGCCGCTCTTGTGACCGAGACAAAATATTGACCCTGTCTCCCCCAAAATCTCAAGACTAAAATTTAACAAAATCTTAAGGTTATACATGAGCATGAGCTAGAACATGATTTAGGGTGTAAGATGGCTTTTGATTAGAGATTATAAGTTATAAGTTAATGCATACCATTTATCTAGGATAGAGAGCGTATTTACCATTTGGCAGCTTTAAGGGGCCCCCAGGCCACTCAGCGTGTCCCTAGGTGGTGCTAGGGGGACGCCCTACAGATATGTAGGGTACCTTAATAGGAAACACGGACCAAGGGGGAACCTTGTCCCTGGGAGTCCAAAATAGAAACTAGGGCACCCTCGCCCAGGGCCTTGCATACAGGTGGAGGAAGAAGACCCCTCAATTGTACACTCATTGGGGCCCATCAGTGTGCTAGGGCACGTTGTGCAGATGATGGATGACAGATTGCCGAAGATTGTTCTGTTCGGCCAACCGTCTAGGGCTAAACGGAAAGCAGGTCGTCCTCGTCTGGGGTGGGAGGAAGTCATAAAGATTGATTTAAAGGGAATGGAAACTTCGTGGGAGGGGGTAAAAGGGAAAGGTTTGAATGGATTGGGATGGAGGAGGAGCGTGCGTAGCTGTGTTGGCCTTTCCGAAAAATAATTTTTTCAAAGAAAAGTAAAGGCCATTTTAAAATTAAGCTCAGCTGATACAAATACATGTTAAAATTCAAACTCAAAACGACCAGAAATTACTATTAAACAATAAAAGAAACCCAAAACGAACAGAAATTATAAAAGTAAAAACGTTTATATTTTTTTCATGAATGTGCAAATTATGTTCTGGCCTTGGGAAGGCATAGGGGTTTTGAGCCCAACTTATGTTAATTTCTGCTCGTTTTGAGTTTGACTCGGTCATTTATTGAAATTTCTGTTTGTTTTGGATTTCATTTATTTATCCATGCTGATTTGTGGTAGTTTCACGCTTGGTAGATTATTTGATTTTATTTTTGCTCATTTTGTGTTTAATGGAGTTCTTAACTTTTCTTTGAAAAACTTATTTTGTTGATTTTTTTTAAATTAATTACATATAAGAGAGATTGCACACATTAGAGACATTAGGGTTTCTGATAGGTTAAAAATATAGTTTGGTGAAATCAGTTTTAACTCTCTTAGTTCAGTTCAACTACGTCTTCTTACTAAAAAGAAAAAAAAACACGCTTAACTAATTTTCAAGATCCGTTTCCAGTCAAGGTCGTATCGAGGGGGGACCCCTCCCCGAGATGTTTGTTCGACTCGTAAATACATAACAAAAATGAATACAAACAAATGTTTGATGAGTTTTTAAAGTTTTTTTGTCCAGATTAAATAAGGAAATCAAAAAGAAGAAAATGTTGCTAGAAAAGAAATTTTATTGCCGCTGGATTGTAAAGTTTTTTTCGGAATATGGCAAAAGTACTTTCAAGGAGCACAGGAAAGGCAATGGGAGACCACGGAATCAAATGGGGAGGAAAAAGTCTCCTGGACTTAGATTATGCTGATAATTTAAGCATCCTACATGGAAGTTTGAGCAAAATGAATGAAGTTTTAGAGGTTTTGCAAGTTCAGGGTGCTAGAATAGGTTTGAAAATTAATATAAAGAAGACCAGGTCACCAAGGCTAAGAATACGTGACGATGAAAAGGTGAAGTTGGGTAATTAAAAGATTGATCAGGTGGGCAGCTTCACTTACCTTGGTAGTACTATTAGTGAAGAGGGTGGGAGCAGTGAAGATGAAAAGTAGAATAGCCAAGGCTCAGGGTGTTTTTTCACAGTAAAATTTTTTTTGAAAGAATAGGAAGATAAGTCTAAAAACCTTGTCTTAAGGAGCACAGGAAAGGCAATGGTAGACCACGGAATCAAATGGGGAGGAAAAAGTCTCCTGGACTTAGATTATGCTGATAATTTAAGCCTCCAAGATGAAAGTGTGAGCAAAATGAAGGAAGTTTTAGAGGTTTTGCAAGTTCAGGGTGCTAGAATAGGTTTGAAAATTAATATTAAAAAGACTAAGTCACTAAGGCTAGGAATAAGTGAAGATGAAAAGGTGAAGTTGGGTAATGAAAAGATTGATCAGGTGGACAGCTTCACTTACCTTGGTAGTATTATTAGTAAAGATGGTTGGAGCGGTAAAGATGTCAAAAGCAGAATAGCCAAGGCTCAGGGTGTTTTTTCACAGTTAAATTTTTTTGGAAGAATAGGAAGATAAGTCTAAAAACCAAGATTAGAATATTAGAAGCTACAGTGATGACAGTGGTCAAATATGGTTCTGAAGCATGGGCGCTCCGAAAAGCAGATGAAGATTTGCTAGATGTTTTCCAAAGAAATTACTTAAGGATTGTTCTGGGTACCCGGATGACTGACCGTATTTCAAACAATAGGCTATACGAAAAATGTGGTTCAATACCGCTTTCTAGGGCTATAATGAAAGAAAGGTTGAGGTGGCTAGGGCACGTTGTGCGGATAAAAGATTACAGATTGCCGAAGATTGTTCTTTTCGGCCAACCGTTTATGGCTAAACAGAAAGCAGGTCTTTCAATACTTTTCAAAGGGCATTTGAAGTACCCATCCTTTTCACCCACAACTTTACTATACTGCTTTTTTGAATGCTCCAACACCAAGCAATACTTTTCAAAGGGCATTTCAGAACCAGTTCTTTTCATAATGTCCATCCTAAACCCATTTTACAAGTTAAAGTACCCATCCTTTACACCCACAACTTTACTTTACAGCTTTTTGAATGCTCCAGCACCAAGCAATACTTTTCAAAGGGCATTTGAAGTAGCCATCCTTTTCACCCACAAATTTATTTTAACTGGTTCAAAGTTTCTTCTTAATCGTATAGTATAGTAGTATAGTATATTTGAAACAAAAACCCCGCAGGGCCATGACCACAGAAAAACATACAAATACAATTAAGAACATAAAAATACAATTAAAAGATTAATTTTAAACTTTTGATCGAAACGATTAAACCACAGAAAACCATTCAAGATCACTAAAACAAAAAAAAAGTCATCATGCAACACCCTCACAATGAGTTATACCCACACGAATGAAATAAAATTTTATTGATTCGGTAACAGATTCTTCTGCTAAATTTTTTATTTTATCTGTTTGTTATTTTTGATGGTTTCCCGAGTTGTTTTGCTTCTAGCGTGGTTTTCTATTCAGATATTGTTTATTTATGTTTTTCAAACATTTTCTCATAGCAATGAAGAAGAAAAGCTTTTGTCCTCCCGAATTATCCCTGTTATTTCAGACAGTATTTTCGTGGCCTTGAAGAAAACATACTTCCTTTTTTTCTCTTTTATTTTTTGTGATGGCATGCCAATGTGGCTTATAAAAATCTAAGATCAATTAAAAACATACTTGCAGCAGTGGCGTCAGTTCTTGTGCATTGGGTATTGTCCACAAGGATATTGTCCTGCCCTTCTCCTAGAATTTGAACAAATATTTTTCGGTATTTTACCTAAAATGTATTGGTTTGTTATTTAACTGAGGAAGAAAAAATTCCCCTTCCCTCCCTTACCCTTTAATAATTGCATCCCCCCCTCCATCACGACGTTCTGTGACTTGTCTTCGTAGACTGACAGTTATATTTTCACTGCTAACGGTCCATCTTTAAAACCTCCTATTCGTTATAATTTTATAAAACTTTAAAAAAATATTTCACATTAATTGTAAAATTTTCTTATGTTTAAAATCTGTATAATGCTCGTTTTTTTTTTGTTTTTTTTTGAAAGTGATAGTTAGTTTTCTTATTGGAAGAACTCAGTGTGCCGTGATGGAAGGAGTTACGTCTAAAATTGAACATATTTCGATTGGAGTACCCTAGGGTTCAATTTTGGGTCCTTTGTTGTTTTTGGGTCCTGATGACGCCCATTTTACTGTAGCTGCTAGAACTGAAAATGAGTTGATGACTATATTGAAACAAGGTATTTCTTCGATTGAAAAGTGGATGCGAGTAAATAAACTGAAACTGAATCATAATAAGTCGAATTTTTTTATTTATGGTAGAATTACTGGACATTATCCATGGATTAATAGGATAGAAGTAGGACACCATACTATTGTAAGATCTACTAGTACTAGATACCTAGGTGTTATTATTGATGAAAGCCTTAGTTTTAAAGACCATATTGCATCTGCTTGATTCGCGTGACAGTAGTAAAACAGCTGATACTTTGGATGGTTGCATGTTAAGGATGAACTATTGATCATAACCTTGTGTATTGAGGGAGGGTTTTAGGTTGTTGCTTCGCTACGACCTCTTTTCTCCGTACCTAACCCCGGAAAGCGAATTTTGCTTGCTCGTCACTGTAGTGGCGTTATAGTGGAACGTTGACGAGTTTTTCTAACCAAAACCGTGACTTCGAATAGTGTTGAATAGCTTGACATGTAGAGCCTTTCGAGAAAACTGTTCTTAGGGATTTTGTCTGTTTTGGTGAACTTACTTAGGCTATGTAATCTCATTTTGAACTTCTAGTTGGAGGGATTCGAGTCTAGCAGACTGTGTCTTAGCGTAATGTCAAGTACCTTAAAAATATTAATTTTATTTTTATTTTTGATTAAGGTGCGTTTTGCTTTCATAATCCAACCTTCTTACAAATGGTTTATAGACACATGAAATCGTCCAGGGAAGGACGGTCACATAGATGATAAAAACACAAGCTTTCTGGATGTTTTACTTCCTGTTTATGCGCCTCTTTATGCGCCATGTCAAAATTTTTCGTTCAACCGACGAATCTGAAACGAAATATATAAGTTTTTCCACCTAAAACGAAGTTGCACGTGTTTCCCCGCAACTGTGACCCAGGAACAGCAACTTGTGTAGCACTTCACCGGAGCTAGGTCTCGATCTAGTATTTGCAACCCTTCACAGGGTCTAGGTAGAGGTCTAGCATTACTTTTTCGTTTCTTTCTGTTGTGTATATATTCTTCCTTTATTAGGACCAACAGTACATTGTGGCGACAAATCAATCAAATCAGTCGAATCAAAACCAGGATGACGCTCGATTTGGCTTAGCCCATGCCAACCGCGTCTCACCAGCTACTGTAAGTGGTTCTTATTATATTTATAAAGGTGGAAAATGCAGCTGGTTTTGTATTAAATCAGGAGTTACTCAGTGTTGGGTTCTATCCCCTTTTATGTGGATCATTTTGATGGACTTTATCTGAAGAGGCACATGAAAGGCGATGGGTGATCACGGAATCAAATGGGGAGGAAAAACTCCTGGAATTTGATTATGATAAGGATTTAAGTATCCTAGAGGAAAGTTTGGGGAAACTGTCGAAAAATATTATTTCTAAGAGAAATTTGTTTGTATTCAGTAAACATTTAAAAGCCCCAAAAAATAAGAGAAATTTGTGTGTGTTCAGTAAAAGTATGTTATTATTAAGGTAAATTGTTGTTAATTTTATGAGAAGTTTTTTTAGTGTTAAGCAAAACTTGATACTTCTGACAGAAAAGTTGTTATCACAATCAAAAAATGTTACTTCTACGAAAAAATTCGTAGAAGTAAGTATTTCGTAGAAGTAACATTTTTTTATTATGACAGAAAAGAAAATTCTGACAGAAAAGTTATTATCACAATCAAAAAATGTTACTTCTATGAAACAATTTGGTATCTTTGGTAGAAAACTTGGTAGTTAGACCATAAAAAGTTTTATAACTTAATAAATTTTTTTTTTATCATAGTATCGTTTGTTTTTTCAGTAATTTTATTTTATTACTTATTTAATATTGTTTTACTTATTTTTTTCTTTTTTGGATTTTAATTAAATAACTTATAATTATTACATACAAGTGTGTAAAACACTCAAAAATTTTACGTATACGAAATAATTTTTTATCTTTTTTATACAAATTTTATATTTAGACAAGAAACATTGTTGAAATTGATTAAATTTTTTATTCATAAGAGAACTTTTTGTGTGTTCAGTAAATTTATGTTAGTATTAAAGTAAAATATCGTTACTTTGATGAGAATGTTTGTTAGTGTTAAGCAAAACTTGCTACTTCTGGCAAAAATTGCTACTTCTGACAGAAAAGTTGTTATCACAATCAAAAAATGTTACATTTTACTACACATAAAAGAGTGCATACAGGTGAAAAACCCTTCCAGTGCGATATATGTAAGAATACCTTTGCTCACTCACACCATTTGATTAGTCATAAAAGAGTGTATGCAGGTGAAAAACCCTTCCAATGTGTTATGAGTAAGAATTCTCTTGCTCAGTTGGATAATTTTACTATACATAAACGAGTGCATACAGATGAAAAACCCTTCGAATGTAACATATGCAAAAAAAATTGGTTTGTTGGCACACCTGATTACACATAAACAAGTGCATACAAGAGAAAAATGCTTTTAGTGTAATATATATGAAAAAAGATTTTCTGGATCAGCCTCTCTACCTACAGAGACCAGACAAATGCCTCGATAATTATTACACTCACGTTTTTATCACCTTCTTATAAAGTGGCTTGATTAAGGTTTTCCTAAAATCGTTAGGTACTTCCCTCTTTTCAAAAATCATATTCATAATCTTCAGTAATTTCTTTCTAACCTAAGAGCAACCATATTTAAGAAACTCATTTACCACCCTATCAGCACCACGAGCCTTATTATTTTTTAATCTTTTTAGCACTGTTGCTAATTCCTCCTCACAAAACAAATCTTCCTTCACATTCAATGTATCACAAACCTTTTCATTTCCTCTATATGATTTCCTGCGACTCTATGTCGGTTAAAGAAATTCTTAAAATGTTCGACCCATCTCTCTTTTGTTTTTTCCTTATCGCTAATTGCGGCCCCATTCCTATCTTTAACTGGCCCAAGTCCGGATTGACTACTCCCTCTCAATTTGTTAACATGCCAGTACAATATTTTACTATTATGCCGTCTAGCTGCATCTTCCAGATCCTCGGCAATTTTGTCCATGGCCTCCACTTCACACCTCCTTAGTTCATTTTTAATGCTTTCTCCACTTTCTTTGCAGTCCTTTTGTTTTCATATGAAACTTTCCTCCTACTACTGATACTAAGATCTTACTTTAACCCGAAGCCACCTGAGCTCAACACATCTAGGCATTCTCTTCCTCCATGCCATTTTATTCGATGCCTCCCTCTCAAAAGGTTGAGAGGGACTAACTTTTTTTTTCTGTAGAACTTTGCTAGTGACATCCTCCCACCCCATTTGGAGAAAACCTGTTTTTGGCTGGTCAGGGCCCTGCTTCTTGGGCCGAAAAGAAAAATTTGCCAAGTAATGAGCTTCCTACAGGAAACATTCTCGTCTATAATTACCACACTGACTATAATCACCTTGCTTATGGAGGGGCTTAATTAGTTTTTCTAAGATCATTATGGTGCTTTTTATATTTTGAAAAATATCTTATGATCTTCAGTAACTTACCTCTAACCTCGGAACTACCATATTAAAAAAAACTCATTTACAACACTGTCAGCACAAGAGTCCTAGTATTTTTTGACCCTCTAAGCACTGAGACTAATTTTTCCTCAGAAAATAAATCTTCATTAACATTCAAAATATCAAAAATATTTCATCCTTTTCTGTATCATTTCTTCCTGGAAATTTATCATGGCTCACCAGATACTACCTATTCCTCTGCAACTCGTTCCTCATTATCAATTGTGGCACTATTCCTTTTTTAATTGGGACAAATCCAGAGTGACCAACCAGATTGAGTGCCCTCTAGAGGAACAGAAAACTAGAGGAAGGTGCTTCAGCACACTTTAAAGTTGATTCAGCGCACTTTGAAGGGTCAAGATCTGGCTCAGAAGTGTAATGATGGAGAATAGATTGTCAGGTAATTACAATAAAAAAGTTTTAATCACAGGAGAACATTTTCTTTTGTTTTTATATTAATAAGGATGAAGGTGATTTTAGAATGAATTTAATTTATGATACTTTAATTAAGGAGCAGATAAAATCATCGACCAGTTGTGATTTAGATAATTGTCCCGGAATAAGCGCTAACCCTGTAAACAAACGCCAGGACGAGGTCAAAGCTGGCAAAAATCAACGGACTGCAGCTCAACAAGCAAATAAAAAATCCACTTCAAGTTCTTTTTTAATCAATAAAAAATGTTTCGACAAAACTATCAAATTAATGATCCATAGTGTGTGGGCTTATATACACTGAACAATAAATAAATAAAACTATCTCCTGATACTTGAATAAAGAGATTGCTCTTCAATCGCTCCGTACGGTAACAGCAAACAAAATCTGAATAAAATCAAAATAACCAAATAAATAAAGTGAAATGAGGAGCATCCACCCCGTAAAATAAATCAAATTAATAATTACTGATTAAGTGGTTCATTAATCTAATTTTATTATTAACCAACATTTATTCAAATCTACAAAACTATGAAATTTATTCTAATTATATATAATACTATGCCTTGGTGAAAAACGGGACCTTTCAGATTTTAGTAAAGCCTGACGAACTACAGAACTGCCACGGGTCCAATATGCATGCAAAACTTTATTATCATCCTGAAAAAAATATTATGCAAATAAAATCACTCAGGCAAAAGACCTTGAACATGTTTAATCACATAAAGAACAGAATGGAAAGAAGGGAAAAGATCCAGTGGAGGGATATTTAAAATTTGATACATACTTCTTGTCGATGATTTACCAGCGTAAGAAAACGGACTAGGAAGGCAATTTTTCAATAGACCTACGTTAAGGTAAAATATCATTACTTTGATGAGAATGTTTGTTTATATAAAAAAAAATCCAAAATGAGCTTGGAAACATTATTAGAATGTAACAGTGACAAGGTAAATCACGACAAAACACTACTGAAATATTCCAACTCTTACACTAGCCTAAAGACTTGAGAGTAAATAAAAACTTTAGTTTTTCTCTAGTAGTCTTTCGTCCTATGATTTACGTCGGATGTTAGGTGTGTAATTAGCTATTTCCTCACGAAATTTGCTAAGAAGCTTGTCAACAACGTTAAAAAACTGATCTAACCTCATTGTCCTAGTAAAATATACCTTTCATGCCCCAAAACACCTTTAAAACTGACCAAAAATGTTGTTAGCTCAACTTGATAGTTAAATATAGGCTACTAAAAAATTTCTGTGTAAAATATGATTGTAGCTTATTCAGCTTTGAAGCAAATTAAAAAAAATAGTAATTACAATAGGTTAGAATAAGCATTTTGGCCTTTTGGGACACCATTTGGTAACTGCAATTCGTTATTGAATACCAAAAGATATGAAAAAAAGAGTTGCAGTAGACAATACTGAGTGTAGGGTGAGAATCAAAAGAATAAATTTTTTTGAATGGAGTCTTTGACTTTCAAAAAGTTAATCAAAATGTTAATATTATTTGATTTAATAAAGTTATAAAAGTAAAACATTTATATTTTTTTTGGTAAAGTGCAAATTTTGTTCTTGCCTTGGGAAAGTATAGGGGTTTTGAGCCCAGCTTATGTTAATTTCTGATCGTTTTTTAGTTAATGCAGCTTTTATTTGCATAAAAATTTTACTTTTCTTTTGCTAAATGGATGTCTTTACAAATTAACTTACGTAACTAACTTCTATATTCGTATATTTTTCTTCTTGCAAAAAATACAAAGTTGCAGATTTTTGCAGATATGAGCTTGAAAGCTATGTAATATGGTTTTCTGATACGCTGAATCTGACGGTGTGATTTTCATTAAAATTCATTCACTTGTAGGGGGTGTTTCCCCCCTCTTTAAAAAATCGGGTAAATTTTCTCAGGCTCGTAGCCTTTGATGAGTAATACTAAACTTAATAAAATTTATACATTTAGAATCAGGATTATAAACACATTCTTTTGATACGTTTATTGACATTAAAATTCCGTTTTTAAAAGTTTGGATTACTATTGAGCCCTATCGCTTGTTTTTTTTATTGTTTTTTTTCTATTACATATATGTGGGGGAGGGTTCTCCCCTTAGTCAATACCACACTCTTTACGTTAAAAGTAAAAAAAAAAATTTGATTCACAAACCCCTGAATCACAAAAGCCGTTTAATTAGAATAGATAGCTCTTTTGAAAGCACTAAAAAAAAAATTGTAGCGTAAAGAGCGAGGTATTGACTTGGGGGAGAACCCCCTCACATATGTTATAATTTCTGTTCGTTTTGTAATTCTGTCAAAACCCCCAGTGTAACGTTTACCCTTGAATATTCACTCCCAAATAATGTCCTCTCCAAGGAGGATTCTCCCCATAGAAATTCACCCCAAGCACAACCCCTTCCCCCAGTGGGGGGGGCTCCACTTTCTGTGACACACATACCAGGATTCCTGTGACACACATAGGGAAATTAACATAGGGAAAATAGCATTGATTTTCAAACGCATCCATAGGAAAATTAACATTGATTTCTACCGCAGCCCTCTGACGTCAGGGCATCCCTGTTTCTAGGCGACATTCCCGTCCTTGGCAAGAGTTCAAGTGTTCGGTTAGGTCAGGTGTTTTCTATGACACACCCTCACTGGTTTCTAGGCAATTCCCGCCCTTGGCAAGAGTTCAAAGGTTAGGTCAGGTGATTTTCTACTGCATGCCCTCTGACGTCACGCAACACACCTGTACAATGCGGTCAGCTGTTTCTAGGCGACATTCTCACCCTTGGCAAGAGTTCAATGGTTAGGTCAGGTGTTTTTCTATGACACACCTTCACTGGTTTCTGTGACAGCCATGCCAAAATTCGCAGTCCTGGCAAGATTTGAGCAGTAAAACGTCTGATTAGCAATCCAATGAGCCCCTTCCGAAGTTTATACGATCACCCGTTCTATACAAACCTTGAATGTCCCCAGGCGATAACTTACACCCCTTTCCCTGAGGGCTCTAGGGGGGTTGTCATCCTGAAAGACATCCTGAAAGACGCTGAACAAAATGGCTATCTCAAAATTTTTATTGAATGTGTTCGGGGAAATGGTGGGCGTAGGAGGGATGTTAGTTGCCATCCAATCACTTTTGACCATTAAAAAGGCCACTAGCCCTTTCAATTTAAAATTGAATGAGCCCTTTTTGAAGTTTCTACGACAGCTCCTTCGATACGAAGTGCATGTCTGAACAAATAATAAATAGTTCATTGTGCCAACATCGTTCTTTACTTAGGCAGCGCTATTGCGCTGCCTATGATTAATATATTTCCGGAAGACAATTTTTTCAGAGAAAATTAAAGAGCTGCATCAAACCTAAGGCAAGTGGAAGTATAGTCAAATAGCAATTCAAGCTCAAATCGAAAATAAGACCACTACCAATAAAAAACTGAAACCCGAAACAAATGAAAACTACATAAAATAATCAACTTAAACTAGAAATAGTAATAAAATTTAACCCATCTGATTTTATTTATATTTAACCCATATGAACCAAAATGGCATTTAGACTTTACTGAAAACAAAATAAATTTTAAGGATTTTCTCGTTTGGAATATTTTCTTTTGATGATGATTAAAGCCAAATTGATTCTGTGATAAATTTGTCCAGCTACTTTGAAGCTAAATACATTAAGACTATTGATGGTTCGATCATCACCTACGTTGAATGAAGCTAAAGCAAAATATGAGTTCCATATTTTTTGGATTCGTTTGTGGACCTCTGTAGAGAGCGAGTGACGTCATAAACTTTGGACACTTTGGAGATGACAATACAATTCGACCATACAAGCAGAAATCTTCAAATGAATCACATTTGTTTGTTATTCCTTCTTCGGGAAAATGAAGAGCTCTGCAGTGAATACATACAACCCTAAAGGGTCTCAATGATTTGTAGTTAACACTTGCATAGTTTATATAATCTTTTTTAAAATACAGAAAAAGATAAAAAAATTAATCTTGAATTCAAGCAGTGCATTAGGCTACCGGTCGAAAGCAGGACTACACACCTCCTCCACTCCTTTGCAATTATCTTAATTGGTGACTCTGGTCCTGTTTTTGTTATCAATAAATAGTAGCACTAAAGTGCTACATTTTTACAGACTTTCCAAAGTAATGTTATATTTTTCAAAAGGGAGGGAGAGGGGAATAAAAAAATTTTGTTTAAGAATAGTTGTTTTTTACATTTTACAAAATATCCTTCCCGTGGACTTACTCTAACGGATAATCATGGAGACCGTCAGTCCGCCCCTTGCGAACGAGGACGCGTCCACTAGGCATACTTTTGTATCTTTAAGGGGCTTTTTTTGTAATGCTATAAGGTCATTTGGGGTCACTTCCATATTAATCTTCGTATGTTTCTTTAAAAATGTCCGTAAGTTAAACCCCGGTCCCCGTGTTCAGTACTGCCAGCATAGCCTTTTAAACCAGGCATGTAGACAGTTACCACCCCTTATCCCCAATATCTCAAGATTTGTACAATTTTCACCCCGTTATTGTTCGATATGTTGTGCTGGGGTGTTAATTTACACTTACATTCAACCCCCTTCCATTCTTTCTGAAATGAACGCAGTGTGTAAACCTGCCCTATGAAAGTAAAGTTAATCTGAACTTTTTGTTTATTTTTCCTGGCATATAATTTCATAAATATATTACAATTTTATAACTCATCAATTGTATTTAGCTGTATATCGTCTACAAATTTAGCATCGTATTGACCCAGTGGTCCTACAATAACAGGAGATGAAATTTCTGTTCTAACTGAAATTAAAAGTTATAGCGCCCTTTTTAAGTTTCAAAAACGTAGGACAACTAGGTCCCCTCCCACGCTCATTTTTTTCCCAAAGTCACCCGATCAAAATTTTGAGAGATCCATTTTGTTCAGCATGGTCAAAAATACAATAAATATGTCTTTTAGGACAACTTAATCCCCCTAGGTCCCCGTAGGGAGGGCTTAAAGCTATGAAATTTACCCAATGTTAACGTATGGTATTAGGTATTGGAAAGTGTAAAGACATTTTCAGGGGGGAATTTTGTCTGATTGTGGGGAGGGGGAGATTGGGTGATATGTGGTAGCATCTTTCCATGGAGGAAGTTTTCATGGGGGAAGGCAGATTTTTGTGAAGAGGTTACCGGATTTCCCAGCATTTTTTAAAAAAAGGATCATAGATTAAATTAAAAAAAACAAGTTTTTCAACTTGTTTCAGCATTATATAAAAAATGATCTTCAAATTAGATTTTAAAAAACAAGTTTTTTAACTGAAAGTAAGGAGCTACATTAAATGTCAAATTTTTTACATGTTAACTGCTATAGAGTTGGATATGATAACATGGTTTTCATTGTGTTTACAATAATAAACTGTGTTTTTTTGGGGGATATAGGGGGGGGAAGGTACCTAGGTTAGGTTATGTATTTAATATAAGCTTTGCTTTACCCCCCCCCCCCCCTCCTCACCCTATTGTGCAGATATATAGCCCAAATTTGTTTCTAAATTTTTAAAAAAAAATTGAGGTATTATAATTTAAAATGATAGCCCCCTATCCCCGCCGCTGTTGGCAATAGTTTACAATTTTTGTATGATCATGTTTTGGGGTAACTTCTGTTTCAATCTGCAATTCCCCAACCTTGTACATAGTCTATAGCTAAATTTTGTCTCAATAGAAGGTTTTTTTAGGGGGTGCGGTAAATTTTTTTCAGAAAGAAGATTGCATTTTCCTTAATCTATCAGGCATTCAATACTTGTGTATTAAACATTAAGAAAATGTATCTGAAAATAGCAAAAGAAAACAAAATTCTGCAAACTTACGATTGGGCTGTCGCAACAATTTGTTGAATATCAATTTCAAAGTCCAACTGAACCTGTATAGTGTATGCGTTCCGTTCAATTTTAAAATAAAATTTTTGACTACGAATGATGTTGGCACTAAGTGAGTTGTTTAAGGCCGTTGAGCTGGACCAAGATGTGGCCAACAATCACAGGTAACCCTTTTTATCCTGCTTTTACCTCTTGAATGTTATCTAACTTTATTTTGATCCAATATATTATTTTCTCATTACATCTTAAAGTTTTGGCTAATGCTAGGTAGAAAAAAGAATAAGATCAAAAATATCATTACACTGATTGTTTGAGCAACAGTCCGTATGGCCAAAAAATTGACCAAGAATCACTATCTTTACCTTAATTTTCAAACAGTTCGTGGTAACGAACTGTAAGTAAGGAGCGACCCGGCTCAATGGTAACAGAAATTCTAGAAAACGGTATTTGATACAAATAAGTTTCATATATAAGTTTCATCAAGTTTAGTCCTACCCATCAAAAGTTACGCGCCTGAGAAAATTTGACTGATTTTCGAAAAAGGGAGAAAGACCCCCTGAAAGTTATAGAACCTTAATGAAAATCACACCGTCATATTCAGCGTATCAGAGAACCCTACTGTAGAGGTTTCAAGCTCCATTCTACAAAAATATGGAATTATGCATTTTTTGCCAGAACAAAGATGCGTGTTTATTTGTTTTTTTTTCCAGGGGTGATCGTATCGACCCAGTGGTCCTAGAATATCGTGGGGGGCTCATTGGAATGGAAATTAAAAGTCCTAGTGCCCTTTTTAAGTGACCAAAAAAATGGAGGGCAACTAGGCCACCTCCCACGCTCATTTTTTCCCAAAGTCACCCGATCAAAATTTTGAGATAGCCACTTTGTTCAGCATGTTTGAAAATATTATAAGTATGTCTTTTAGGATGACTTAATCCCGCGAAGTTCCCGGGGGGAGGGCTGAAAGTTATGAACTTTATCCAATGTTAACATATAGTATTGGTTATTGAGAAGTATACAGACGTTTTCAGGGGAGATTTTTTCTGGTAGTGGGGGGGGGGGGGTCGGGGGCTATGTGGGAGGATCTTTCCATGAAGGAAGTTTTCATGGGGAAAGGGACATTGATATGAAGGGGACGCCGGACTTCCCAGCATTATTTAAAAAAAGATCAGAAATTAAGTATGAAAAAACAAGTTTTTCAACTGCAACAGCAGCAACATCAGAACTTTAAACGAACAGAAAATATTATGTGGTCCCACGTTTCGTCAGCGATCCCACGTTAAACTGTGAAAATAAAACTATTTAATTAATCAAAAACAAATGAAAAAAGATGAGTACTTCAACTTGTAAAACTTGTATCAGGGTACAAGTGGGTACACCTTTTTGGCTAAATATTTCATTATGCCAACGCCGTTACTTACTTAGACTTAGTTTCTTCCACGTCGGTCGGCACATAATGCGACCATGGTACCTCTCTATGGTGACCTCTGAAGATCTTGCGGCCATAAATGTCCCAAAGACGTTCCACCAATGTAGCATCCTTTTCTAGGCATCTGCCAGGTGTCGTTTTCTGTCGTCCATGTTTTTGAATGCTGGAGGGACCCTGAGCCAGACATCAAATCGGTATTCTACCATACCGCCATATTGGTCATCATGGATGACCACCATATGGGTCATCAGGTCCTAATACCGTCACCTATTTCTTAGGATTTTCTGAACTATCAATGGTCTGTTTTTCTTTCATGTATGAAGATGCTCGTACTTCTCTCAAACATGTGTCCCTGGGTCTGTGCACAGGAATTCGCGTTATTTTTACAGGGAGGGAACTAAGTAAAATCAGAGTTTTTCGGAAAACAGCAAAATTGACACGGGGCTGAATGCTTTCTGCTTGCAAGTGCTGTGACTCATCTATGAATTTAGGCGCTAAATAGAAAATAAAGGGTATCAAAATCAGACCCACAATTTATTAGGATTTTCTGATTTGCTGATAGTGAAATCTTTAGAATTGAATTCGATGCTTATTGCAAAACAGCCTGATTAAATTATTTAATATAGGCACAGGTACGTATTGTGACGTAAGGATTAAACCAGACAAAAAACTAAAGAGCTGCGGTTTTTATATGATATGGGAGGCCAGGGTAGGCTGCTGGAAAAAAAATGCCTTTTGATAGTTTAGTGGATTAAGTCGTGGCCGAAAATTCTTAGGACTGAGGTTAAATCCTCTCTTCCGCAAGGGATTCTGCCTTGAAGAGTGGTATACTCTTCTGGTATCTGATTAAATATAGTCCAGAACCTGGCGCGGCTTTGATTTGCTGAGCTGACTCAGGGTTCTGTGGTGTAATGAATTGTTACTTGTATAGTAGTTCCTAGGTTTACTTTTATAAGAAGGTTTTTAATAATTAGTTAATTTATTTATTTTCTTATTTCAGATGAACGCTGTACTACCGACTAAAATAGTAAGACTTTTGAACAAGCATGAGAAAATGTGCAGGATTTTATTTATCCTTCAAGTTATTCTAGCAATATTATTATTAAATTACATATTCGTGAGATCTGTAGTCAAAAATCAAGTGATTTATATAAAACAAGAAACTTCTCTTAATGTTTTTAAACAAGGAGTGAAAGAGTCCCATGCACTAGCTATTTTAAAGCAAAAGATCAAAGCAAACCCTACAACGACCCTCATGCCTTCTGTAGAAGAACTGTGGGAGTTTAGAAAGTCATGGCCCAGAACTATGAAACGTAAATTGTCAGTCCTTGGAAGAAGAATGTTCCTTGGAGACTTTAATAATCAAATACAGCATAATCGAACTTTCAAGATTGCGGTTTGGCAATTCGGTAGTTATCTTGAACGAAGATTTTTGAAATGGTTTAGCACAGAATCACATCCACCATTTGATGCTTGCTCTGTCAACAACTGTGAGTTAGTATACGCTAGTGACCATTCAAAGCTTAAAGATGCTGATGGTGTATTATTTCATCTGCACAGAACTGCAGGGGTTGAATACTCCCCTCTGAATTGATAAAAATAAGAGAACTTATTGCACAACCTTACTAAATACATAATTACAGAAACTTCCAAATCTGTTTTGCCACTAATCAAATCCAAATTTCTTAACAACTTTCTTTCTAGAAGAGTTTCGGCTGCTTCTACGTCAATATTTGTGTACATTGATATAATTTCGAAGCTTGAAAGCAAAGAACTTGAAGAAATTTCTACTTTTTTCAGTTTTTTAGGTATTGAATTATAGTTAAAAATCATTTGACCCACTGTTTATGAAAATTGATATGTTAAAATTCGACATTAGATACCAAATTAAATGGAAAGACATTCCTTACTTTCTTCTGGTTTAAAATTCTTTGCGAATCAATACCTTATATTTGCTTAGAAAAAAAATTAATGTACAAATATAATCTATTATACTTATTTACAATTTCATAAGATTTATTATATTTTGAAATAAATTTTGATTTATGAAGTTTTTACTGGTGCTGAGATTTAAATATTTTTCCAAAATATTTTTAAGGTATCGAGGCTATAGTAGATTTATAAAAACAAAAAAAAAACTAATTTGCCTTTTGGTGCTTCGAAAAGTGAGGTTCTTGTCCAAAATTACTGAGGTCTCTCTTTTTAACCCATGTTTATTGTTATTGGTACTTATGCACTATGTGGTACCCACCGCTATAGACTGTACAAGAAAATCCTAATGGAAACTCGTAAAACGGGTATATGCAAGAGATAAATTGATCGCAAAGCGTGGTTTCTCATTGAGTTTTCACTCCCAATGAAAATTTTCAGCTTTTAGAGTTAAGCTATTCTGTTATATTTTCCCCAAGGGTGCCGTCTGGTGCCATACAGGATTGGAGTGAATTCTTATTTTTATTGTTACGGTTGTAATTTTCATTTTTAGGGTGTTTCAGCAGTTGCCTTTGTTGTTTCAACTAATATCTAATTCAGAAATCTCTTGAATTTTAGGCTCATTATACTGAACCTTACTTCTTACCATGACTGAAGATAAGTTAGACGACGAATGGGACTTGCTCCCAACATCGGCCTTGGTTAATAATCGGGAAGGGATAGTTGCTCTAAGACTGGACCTTCGTCAGAAGAATACTCTCTTATAAGTACTTCAATTATACTAGATCTTAGTTTAATTCAAGGAGCAGGTTAAGTAATGCGTGTTTTGGTTGACTAAATTTATCATGAACTGGTCGCCATTTAAATCTTTTTAGGAACCAAACAGCTATTGCTTTGCTGGGTCTTGGTCGACTTTGGTCGATAACCTGCTCAGGCAACCCAGGGTTTACGCTGAACTCTACCAGGAAGGTCAATGAACTTTTCTGCTATAGTAATACTAGGGATTTTGCGATTTTTTTTAAACTTATGCTGACATTTCACTTACTCTTACAAAGTAAGTTTCACAAAGTAACCACACGTAAGTTTATTCCATCATACATTTCCTGTATGGCTATAAGTTCCACTTTCTTCCAAAATTTAGGTACTTGTCAAGAATCCAAAAACCATGCAATATATTTTATAGGAAAGATGCTTAAGAAACTAGTCAAACAGGTTTCTTTCAATAGAGAATTGAATTGCAAACCGTGATTTGTCATTGCGTTTACAATATTTAGAGTTTTGTTTTTTGGGATGTAGGGGGGAAGATACCTAGGTTAGGTTATGTTACGTATCTAATATATGCTATGCTTTACCCCCTACCCCCTTAATGTGCAAATAGAATAGGTTTGAAAATTAGTGTTAAGAAGACTAAGTCACTAAGGCTAGGAATAAGTGAAGATGAAGAGGTGACGTTGGGTACTGAAAAAATTGATCAGGTGGGCAGCTTCACATACCATGGTAGTATTGTTAGTAAAGATGGTGGGAGCAGTGAAGATGTTAAAACTAGAATAGCCAAGGCTCAGGGTGTTTTTTTTTCACAATTAAAAAAAAGTTTGGAAGAACAGGGAAATAAGTCTACAAACCAAGATTAGAATATTAGAAGCTACAGTGATGACAGTAGTCAAATACGGCTCTGAAACATAGGCGCTACGAAAAGCGGATGAACATTTACTAGATGTTTTCCAGAGAAATCGCCTGCGGATTGTTCTGGGTACCCGGCTGACTGACCGTATTTCAAACAATAGGCTGTACGAAAATGTGGTTCAATACCGCTCTCTAGGGCTATAATGAAAGAAAGGTTGAGATAGCTAGGGCATGTTGTGCGGACAAAGGATGACAGATTGGCGAAGATTGTTCATTTCGGCCAGCCGTCTAGGGCTAAACGGAAAGCAGGTCATCCTCGTCTGGGATGGGAGGACGTCATAAAGAAAGATTTAAAGGAAATGGGAACTTCGTGGGAGGGTGTAAAAAGGGAGACTTTGAATAGATTGGGATAGAGGAGGAGCGTGCGTAGCTGTGTTGGCCTCAAATCTGGCGTACCCTTAATAGAAATGCCCTTTCCTCAAGGAAACATCCTCCATGGAAAGATCCTCCCTCGTGACCCCTACCCCCCCCACCAGAAAAAAATCCCTCCTAAAACCGTCTGTATACTTCCCAATAACCAATACTATATGTTAACATTGGGTAAAGTTCATAGCTTTTAGCCCTCCCCCTGGGGACTTCGGGGGATTAAGTCTTCATAAAAGCAAAGGGAAACATAGTTAGTGCGTTTATTTGTACTGGTTAAATTAATATATATTAAATGGGCTGTGAAGTAATAATTTTTGTCCGTTATAGGTTTCAACTTGGCTCTTTACTTCCCTTGGAAAAACTTTTTTTTTAATTAATTGCATATAAAAGCCAACTAAATTCATAATACAACAGCAAAAGAACCAGCATGCAAGCAAAAAAAAAAAAAAAGAAAATCACAGGGAACAAACCATTGCTTTTTGAAAAGGTAGACATCCCCATTGAGGCGTGAGAACACTAAGTAGAACTTCCAAATTTGATTGATGTTCATTGAGAGGCAGCGACGGATCATTGAAAACAAACACCTTTATCACTATATCACCTTCTTGACCCTTAGCCTGAGCAACCTTGAAGAATCGAGTACTCCCAAGACTTGAAAAAAATAATCATATGTGATAAAAATGACATAACGGGTTAATAAAAGTGCACACAGCCATTTCTTTATGGGATGAGAGCCATAAGTACAAATCCTTGAAGTTTTCTATTTTATAGATTTTTATGGTTGACCAGTCTACAGTATTTCAAATATAAGTTCTAAGGAAACATAGCCTACAGTATTCTGTGTGCCTACGATGGCACAGTGGAGTGATCTTTGTTTTGAAGTTTGGGTCCTGGGGTTTAATCCGAATCGCCAGGAGGCCAATTGATGGACCTCTGTAGTCAATAAGCGTCGTTAATCAGTAGATTAAACAGTATTCTGCGTTGTTCTTTATAATCTTTTGGAAGACGAAACTGGATACACTGGAGGGGCGAGGGTATGGTACAAGAAAATATGTCTCTAGACCAGTTTTTTTCTATTCTTAAGGATAGTGTGTTTTTTTGTCACAACTTCAAATTCTTTTTCGTGAGAATTAAAGAGGGGGCAGGGAGAGGGGAACATAAATCAATATCTCACTGAAAACAACCAAAAGTCTATAATCAGAAACCTATTTTGCAAAGATTCGTGGTTTTAAACTCAGTAGTGATGGACCTAATACTGTTATTGACCTTCAAGAACGTTTCCCAGAAATATTTTGTTTTTACTTAGATATGCTTTAACTATGGACCCTCAATCATTTTTTCGGGGAGGTATCAATTTCTGTGATTTGTTTCACATTCCTGATGTCTGCTTTGATTTTGACTTGACTGTCTATTCTATTATCTGCTCCTTTAAGGATTCATTCATTGATATATTGCAGTATCTGTTACATCTACATTTAATCAAGCCTAGAATCTTTTGAATATCATTTTCAAGTAAATTATATAGATAAAAATTTAGCATCCAATATATTTTAGTCTTTAATGATAAAAATACTCAAAGTAAAGAAAAAAAAATGTGGCTTTGTGTCAATTTTTGAATAAGAAAGTTGCTAGTTTTTCTAAGTGTAAGGGTCCATTAACCCCAACACCTAACAGACATACGTTTCAAGATAGTCAGTGCATTTTTGAACAAACATATACTTAGAAGACAAAAAGTTTCGGAACTCTCATCCCCTTCTCTAAATAGCATATTTGAAGTCCCATGGCCCTCCCCAAACACTCCCTGTAAGTTTTAACTTGGTCTATCGAGTTGTTCCCAGCTATTGCAGATACACTATTTGAACGACCCGAGTAAATATACTGTATTTTTATTTATTTAATTACTTCAACATGACTAGATTCAAAATTACACTGGGGAGAATAGCAGAAATTGTTTTTAAGCAGACCCAAGACATATTTCTTGGCCCCCCCCCCATTCTCTACCTTTAAATAAAAATGTGAAGTCCTGTAGCCACCTTCTATGCCAACAATACAAAAAGTTTGGATGTTGCATATGCACTTGATTACCCTAATATATAGTTTCTTTCAGTTTGCCTCTCTCCCGCGCCCCAAGAGTTCACTTGGACCCCTGATACTACCTGAAAATTCCAACTTAAGACTTCAAACAACTCCTAAGACATTGCAGATTTTCTGTTTTGATAACATGATACTAAATATTGTCTACTGATTTACTTTGCTACTTAGACATGAAAAGTTGTCAGAAGATTTGAGACAAAATAGATTCATCCATGTTCCATCACCGCTCTCAAGTTAAAATTTGATCTCAACATACTCCTCGCCAAAAACAAAGAAAAACTCGGACAGTTTCTACTCGATTTCCCATTATATTGGACATAGCACATGTTATTTAAATAACATGGCAGCCCCGAGTGTCTTTTAATTTACCTTTCTACTTGACCATGAACTGATTCTAAGTCTTACAGTTGTATATAGTATAAAAATATTTAGGTTGACAGAAGACAAAAACTATTCAGCCCCTCCTTCTAGCACAAAGTTCAAAGTTCCTCCCCCTCCTCATCTTTCTTCAATAGTTCCAGAAAGTTTAAAGACAATCGTAAAAGCTGTTCCACATATTTTTCAGATATTGTTATGATTATCCTGGATAGACATAGCATCTTTTTGTTTACATATATCCTCACTCCCAAGTCGCAATTAAATGTCTTCGTGACCACAAATCCTCCTTGACAGTTTTAGCTTGATACCTTAAGCCATTCCCAAAATATAGCAGATACACAATTTCCACAGCCTGGGAGCATATATCGTTTTTTGATTTACAATTCTACTTTACTTTGCATAGATGTAATGCAAAACCTTAGTCAAGTCTTCTTGCCACAACCTACGCCCTATCAACAACAATATATAGCAGTTTTATCTTGGTCCCAAAGCCTACAGAGACTTGTTCTACAGAGACTTTTAAAAAACATATGAACATACCATCTTATGATTTACTATGGTCCATGTGTGGTTTTGAAGGTATACCATTAGAACTCTCTGAGAATCTTAGCCTAATGAACAGTCTCTAATAACTCCTAGATGAACAGATAACCAGACCAATATATATATATATATATATATATATATATATATATATATATATATATATATATATATATATATATATATATATATATATATATATATATATATATATATATATATATATATATATATATATATATATATATAATAATAATAATTTCTTTTCGTTTTAAGTTTTAATGTTGCTCCTTAATTTCAGTTAAAAAAAAGTTTTTTTTTTGTTTAACTTCTGATCGTTTTTTTATGTAATGCCAGGAAATCTGGGTCCCCCTCCACGGAAAATTCGTTCTTTCAACTAAGCTGAACAGAATGGCTATCTGAAAATTTTGATCGGATGATTTTCAGAAAAAAGGGGCGTGGGATGGCCTAGTTACCCTCCAATCTTTTTGGTCACTTAAAAATGGCATTAGGACTTTTATTTCCCGTTCGAATGAGCCATTTCCTGATAATCTAGGACCACTGTGTCGATACGATCATTCCTGGAAAAATGAAACATAAAACAACAAATAAATACGCATCCGTGATTTCTTGTGGCGTAAAATACAAGCTTCCAAATCTTTTCAAATAGAGGTTTGAAACCTTCATAGTAGGGTTATTTGATTAGCTCAATCTGATGGTGTAATTTTCATTAAGATTCTATGACTTTTAAGGGTGTTCTCCCTTTTTTGAAAATCAGGCAAATCTTCTCAAGCTCGTAGCCTTTGATGGATAAGAATAAAATAATGAAACTTATATATTTGGAATCAGAATAATTAGTCAGTTATTTGATATCAGATCCATCAAATAAAATTGACAAAATCTAAATTTCAGAACGAATAAATGCTTTAACAACATCCTTTTTGATATGTCGGATAAAATGGACAAAATCTAAGTATCAGAGTGAATATTTTTTTTCACAACATCCTTTGCTAGATACATCGAATAAAATTGATAAAGTATAAGTGCCAGAGTGAATAATTTTTTTTTACCAACATCCTTTGTCATATGCATCAAATACAATTGACAAAATCATTATCAACATCCTTTGTCGGATATGTCGGATAAAATTGCCAAAATATAAGTTTCAGAGTGAATAAATTTTTTTTTATCAACATCTTTTGTCAGATACATCAAATAAAATTGGCAAAATCTAAATTTCAGAATGAATAAATGCTTTAACAACATCCTTTATTGGATATAGCGGATAAAATTGACATAATCTAAGTATCAGAGTGAATAAATTCTATATCAACATCCTTTTCTCAGATACATAGGATAAAATTGACCAAATATAAGTGTACACCGTGACGGTGAATACATAGTGAGAGAGACATGCAAAGTCGACATAGCTTTATTTAATTTTTTAAGGTTAATTTAGACGAGGTTAAGTGCGCACGTAACCTCGTCTAAATTAACCTTAAGAAATTCTCTCTCACTGTCTCTCTCACTATGTATGCACCGTCGCGGTGTACGCTCCATGTCTTTCTTGTCAATTTTATCCGATATAGCCGACAAATGATGTTGATAATGCATTTAAAGGATGTTGATAAAGCATTTATTCACTCTGATACTTAGATTTTGTCAATTTTATTCCATGTATCCAAGAAAATGATATTGATATGGAATTTAATCACTCTGATACTTAGACTTTATCAGTTTTATCCGACATATCCGACAAAGGATGTTGATAATGAATTTATTCACTCTGACACTTAGATTTTGTCAATTTTATCCGATGTAACTGGCAAAGGATGTTTATAAAACAAATTTATTCACTCAAACACTTAGATTCTGTCAATTTTATCCTATGTATCCGAGAAAGGGATGTTGATGTAGAATTTAATCACTCTGCTACTTAGATTTTGTCAATTTTATCCGACAAATCCGATAAAGGATGTTGTAAAGCATTTATTCATTCTGATATTTAAATTTTGTCAATTTGTATTCCATGCATCTGACAAAGGATGTTGATAAAAAAAAATTATTCACTCTGACACTTAGATTCTGTCAATTTTATTCGATGTATCTGGCAAAGGATGTTGATAAAAAAAAATATTCACTCTGATACTTATATTTTGTCAATTTTATCCGACATATCCGACAAAGGATGTTGATAATGAATTTATTCACTCTGGTACTTAGATTTTGTCACTTTTATCCGATGTATCTGGCAAAGGATGTTGATAAAAAAAAAATTTATTCACTCTAAGACTTAGAATTTGTCAATTTTATCCTATGTATCCGAGAAAAGGATATTGATATAGAATTTAGTCACTCTGATACTTAGATTTTGTCAATTTTATCCGACATATCCGATAAAGGATATTGTTATAGCATTTATTCATCCTGAAATTTCGATTTTGTCAATTTTATCAGACATATCCGACTAAGGATGTTGATAATGAATTTATTCATTCTGAAATTCAGATTTTGTCAATTTTATCCTATGTGTCCAAGAAAAGGATGTTGATAAAAAAAAAAATTATTCACTCTGACACTTAGATTCTGTCAATTTTATCCTATGTATCCGAGAAAAGGATGTTGATATAGAATTTAGTCACTCTGATACTTAGATTTTGTCAATTTTATCCGACATATCCGATAAATGATGTTGTTAAAGCATTTATTTATCTGAAATTTAGAATCTGTCAATTTTATTTGATGTATTTAACAAAGGATGATGGTAAAAAAAATTTTAACTCTGGCACCTATATTTTATCAATTTTATTCGATGTATCTGGCAAAGGATGTTGTTAAAAAAAATATTCACTCTGATACTTCGATTTTGTCAATTTTATCCGACATATCCGACAAAGGATGTTGATAATGAATTTATTCATTCTGAAATTTAGATTTTGTCAATTTTATCCGATGTATTTGCCAAAGGATGTTGATAAAAAAATTTATTCACTCTAACAATTAGAATTTTTCTATTTTTTCTATGTATCCGAGAAAAGGATGTTGACATAGAATTTAGTCACTCTGATACTTAGATTTTGTCAATTTTATCCGACATATCCGATAAAGGATATTGTTATAGCATTTATTCATTCTGAAATTTAGATTTTGTCAATTTTATCAGACATATCCGACAAAGGATGTTGATAATGAATTTATTCTTTCTGAAATTCAGATTTTGTCAATTTTATCCTATGTATCCGAGAAAAGGATGTTGATAAAAAAAAATTTATTCACTCTCACCCATAGATTCTGTCAATTTTATCCTATGTATCCGAGAAAAGGATATTGATATAGAATTTAGTCACTCTGATACTTAGATTTTGTCAATTTTATCCGACATATCCGATAAATGATGTTGTTAAAGCATTTATTTATTATGAAATTTAGATTTTGTCAATTTTATTTGATGTATCTGACAAAACAATTTACAATATCCGGAGCGCCAAAAATCCGCATCATCTTTCTATTACTGTATCTGCGAGGTGGACCAAGAATCAAGGCTTCAGTTGCTGGGTCTCAGTTATTTTTCAAAGTTCAGGCCTAGTTTCCATCCTAGTGGCTGTGTGAATCAAAAAACAGTCACAGTCCGGAAGATCTATACAGTGTTCTCCCTCAGTGTTGGACTTCTGGGTAGGAATTCTTCCATACTGCCCTCCTCGTCCATAGTTAAAAAAAACTCTTCCAATAGTATTGTCTTGTTGGCGTCGCGACGGGCGTGCGCATAGTAACACGCAACTAGTTTGTGTTCCGTGACTATATTTGGCCGTGATTGGTCTGAGACCTCAACCAGTCTTGTTTAAAAATCCGCAGACAATTTTTCATATTTCATAAGAGTATTTTTAAAATTTTTAAATTTTAAAATGTTTTTGCCTTCTGACTGCATATCACGTCTCTGATTTCAATGAAGTTTGAACGAGTTCATTTTACCTGAAAACGGTTGCTCAGATATAAATGGGGACAGTCAAATGGGGCACTAGAAATGTTCCCCAAATTTTCTGCCTTGAGAGCAAAGTCGACGTATCGCCGAAACGGGGAAAAAATGACCATAAGAATTTACATCTTTGGGGGGTTGGTAAATAACCCATACCCAATTTTTAACATTTTCCACCATCGGTGTCCTCACTGAGTACAAAACCCCTTTTTTATTTGGTTTTTCCCCCCATCTACAAATTCCGTGTCGTTCTGGAGAACAACCACCCCCACCCACCGAATTTCATTTTCGTGTTCGAATAATCTTATTTCTTTATATTAACACGGCTCATTTACCTATTCAAACAAAAAAATTAATTTATGGTAAATTTTATCACCGGTAAGTGTCAGTTTGTAAAGATTTTTTATTGATGATTCATCTTTTAATGTCTTTTGGGCTTTTAATGTGTCAAAATACAAACTCTGAACTCCTTTGGTAGCCGACAAATCTGGGTGGCATTTTATTCCTTTATACCTCCCACCCCTTAAAATAAAGTTTTTTTTAAATATACTGAGATTCAGATCCATGCGTTCAATGTATAAAATTGTTGACCCACTCCCCCTCTCGCTAAATGTATCCAAAGTTGAAATTAGTTTATTTACCCAGTTGAAAAAACTTGTTTTTTTTTTAAAAAAAACTTCATAGAAATGTCCCTTCCCCCATGAAAACATCCTCCATAGAAAGATCCTCCCACGTAACTCCAACCTCCGATCCCCCCCCCCAGAAAAAAATCCCTCCTGAAAACGTATGTATACTTCCCAATAACCAATACTATATGTAAACAATGGGCAAAGTTCATAACTTGCAGCCCTTCCCCCGGGGATTGTGCGGGATTAAGTCATCCTCAAAGATATACTTATAATATTTTCGAATATGCTGAACAAAATGGCTATCTCAAAATTTTGATCAGTTGACTTTGGGAAAACAATGAGCGTGGGAGGGGGCCTAGTTGCACTCCATTTTTTTTGATCGTTATAAAGGGCACTAGAACTTTTAATTTTAATTCCAATGAGCCCTCCCACGATATTCTAGGACCACTGGGTCGATACGATCACCCCTGGGAAAAAAAATAAATAAAAATAAAAACGCTTCCGTGATCTTTCTTCTGGGAAAAAATGCAAAATTCCACATTTTTGTAGATAGGAGCTTGAAATCTCTACAGTAGGGTTCTCTGATACGCGGAATATGATGGTGTGCTTTTCATTAATGTTCTATGACTTTTAAGGGTCTTTCCCCCTTTTTTCAAAAATCAGCCAAATTCTCTCAGGCACGTAATTTTTGATGGGTAGGATTAAACTTGATGAAACTTATATATTTGAAATCAGCATTAAAATTTGATTCTTTTGATGTATCTATTTGTATCACAATACCGTTTTCTAGAGTTTCGGTTACCATTGAGCCGGGTCCCAATAACCAATGCTATAATTATGTTAACATTGGGTAAAGTTCATAACTTTCAGCCCTCCTCCTGGGGGCTTCGAGGGATTAAGTCATCCTAAAAGACATAGTTATAATATTTTCGACCATGCTGAACAAAATGGCTATTTCAAAATTTTGATCGGGTGACTTTGGGAAAAAATGAGCGTGAGAGGGGGCCTAGTTGACCTCCATTTTTTTGGTCACTTAAAAAGGGCACTAGAACTTTTAATTTCCGTTCCAATGAGCTCTCCTACTATATTCTAGGACCACTGGGTCGATACGATCACCCCTGAAAAAAAAAAAAAACAAAAAAAAAAAAAAAAAAAAAAAACGCATCCGTGATCTTCCTTCTGGCAAAAAATGGAAAATTGCACATTTTTGTAGATATGAGCTTGAAACCTCTACAGTAGGGTTCTCTGATACGCTGAATATGATGGTGTGATTTTCATTAAGGTTCTGTAACTTTTAAGGGGTCTTTCCCCCTTTTTTTAAGAAGTAAATTGTTTCAAATACGAGGCCAATTTATAATCCAAGTTGCCCAGTTGCAGTGCCACAAAACAGGCGACTTGCTCCACTTCATCAATAGGGTTTGAAAATAAGACAACAACACAATTCAATCCACCACAAAGAGGAAGGGTACCATTTACATGGCTCTCATAAGTTTCAACTTTTCAAATTTGTTGTTGAGCCTTTTGTCCCCTTTTTATCTCCATTATAATTTGTATAAGCCCACCAGTTTATTCATCTCTGAAGCGACACATTCGAGCATTTTTTTTTCCCAAAAACCTATATTCCTCGATTATCCCCAAATGATGCAATCGAAATGAAAACAGGACTAGACTGGAAAGGGGTCGTGGGTAAGGAAAAAGAGAATAGCAGATTCTACAGGAGCCAAGACCCATGGAATAGCTGCTTCAACATTATTTGATCGCTTGAAGAAGTCAAAATCAGCCAACGAGACTAGTGTGGATGAAGGAATAGCCAGATCAGCCAATTTGAAACGAGGAAAGTATTCCACCCGTCAGGTTTTCACTGACGATCAAGAGGAAAAACTTAAGACTTACCTTCTTCGTTCCTGCGAACTTCACTATGGTTTGACTTTAGCACAAACTCAGAAGCTGGCATATCAATATGCAGTGAAGATGAGGGTCTCTTATCCCAAGAACTGGGATGAAAAGTGTGCCGCCACATATGACTGGTCATATGGATTTATGAAGCGTCATCCAGAGCTGAGTCTTCGGAAACCTGAGAACACCAGCCTGGCCAGGGCTTCAGGATTCAATCCCTTCAATGTAAACTCGTTCATGAATAATCTTGAAGCTTTATACAATCGGCACCGCTTCACACCTGAACGAGTGTACAACCTAGACGAAACCGGAGTAACAACTGTCATGGATAGCCCTAAAGTCATAGCGAAATCTGGTATAAAGCAAGTGGGCAAGGCCGTTGCTGCTGAGCGGGGGAGTTAGTTACAGTGTGTTGCATCGTTAATGCCATCGGGAACACCGTCCCCCCAGCGTTTGTGTTCCCACGCGTGCACTTCAGAGAACACATGCTCCATGGAGCACCACCTGGTAGCCTTGGGTTAGCTTTCCAGTCTGGTTGGATGACTGGACCGAACTTCTTAGAAGTTATGAAGCACTTCGTCAAGCACACTCAATGCGACAAGGAGAATCCGGTGTTGCTCATCCTCGATAACCATGAAAGCCATATTTATTTGGAGGCAGTTCTATATGCAAAAGAGAATGGAGTAGTGCTTCTCACATTTCCGCCACACTGCAGCCACAAAATGCAGCCCTTAGATATATCTGTCTATGGCCCGTTCAAGGCGTATCTGAGGGCTAAGTTCGGCAAGTGGCAAACAAACCATCCACACGAAAGATTTCAAATAACTCACACCGCAAACCTAGTTGGTCAAGCTTATCCCCTAGCGTTTACTCCGAACAACATCACATCGGGCTTTTCAAAACCAGGAATATGGCCATTCTCAAGATCAGCGTTCACTGATGCAGACTTCATCGCCGCTAAGGTCTCAGACAGACCAAACACCGCTGGAGAAGTAACTGATAGGGTAGAGTCTAGGAATACTTTGGAAGCAGTTGCTGACCCTGTCCTGAATTCCTCGGCCTTAGAGCAACCACCCGGGCCCAAACATGATGTCAATCCAGAAGACATTTTTCCATTCCCGAAGGCTAAACCAAGAAAGCTAACTGTGAATAGGGCTCGAGTTGGCAAAACGAGAATTTTAACGGATACGCCAGAGAAAGAAGATCTGGAGAAAAGAGCACAAGCAAAGTCAGCAAAGAAGACTGGTAGGAAAAGAGTAAAACTGGCAAAGAGCAAGGAGCAAGAGTTGTCAACGATAAGAGAACCTTCCTCCCCTTCGGAAATCTCTTTCCATGACTCTTCAGATGAAAGCCTCCATGCAGGGTCAGACTGTGAAATACCTGAAATTTTGTATCGGATGGGTTTATCCATCCGATACACCTAAAGATATTTAGGGCGGGAGGGGCTAGTTGCCCTCTGATCTTTTTTCACTCTGAGTAAATGAAATACAACTTTTAATTTCCATTCAAATGAACCCTCTCTGAAGTTTATACGAGCATATCTTCTATAAGAACCATATATGCCCCAAGAGCAGTACTTACAACGCCTGCCCAAGCCCTGGGGGGCTGTGTCGACACAGTAGTTTTTCCTATTTGATCTTTGAACTATTTTTAACGAAATAACCATACGTATTGAAGTTTTGTTATATGATCTTTGAGCTATTTTTAACAAAATGGCTACCTCAAATCTTTTATCAGATGTATTTGGGGAAAAGGGGCTTGGGGGGGGGGGGGGCAGTTGTCCTCTGATCACATTTGACTCTTAAAAAGGGCACTAGAACTCTCGATTTCCAATCAAGTGAGCCCTTTCTTAAGTTTCTACGACAACGCTTTCTATAAAAATTTTATTTGCCCCCAGGGCATAACTTACAATCCTTGCCCTGAGGGCTGTGAGGGGGAGGGGTTGTTATCCTCAAAGACCAAATTTCCTGAATTTTCAACTACGTTGAACAAAATAGCTATTTCAAAATTTTGATTGGATTTGTTTGGGGAAAAGGTGGGCGTGAGATGGGGGTTAGATGCCCTCCAATCACATTTGACTATTAAAAAGGGCACTAGCCCTTTGAATTTCCAATCCAATCAGTCCTTTTTGAAGTTTCTACAACAAAGCTTTCTACAAAAAACCTTTTATGTGCCCAGGGCATAACTTACAACCCTTGCTCTGAGGGCTGGGAGAGTGTCCTCCTGAAAAACAATTTCTATCTGGAAATCAAATACGCTGAACAAAATGGCTATCTCAAAAATTCGATTGGATGTGTTTTGGGAGCTGGTGGGCATGGAAGGGGTGTTAGTTGCCTTCCAGTCACTTTTGACCCTTAAAAAGGGCACTAGAACTCTCGATTTCCAATTGAATGAGCCCCCTTTGAAGTTTCTATTACGACCCCTATATATATATATATTCCATATGAAGTGGCTCTGGGGGAAAAAAAATAATAAAACATTGGAGCCGTGGGGCCTTTAGTATAGGTAACGCTTTAGCGTTGCCTCTGATTATATTATCTTGTTCGCGCTGGAGAAGAGAGGCGACTGTTCTCTCGAAATGTTTCCTTCGTGTGTTTCCTCATTATTTTCGTTTGGCCTTTAAAAACCCCATTTTTTATCGTTTTTTTTCTTCATGTTAAAGATAAAAGACTTATGTTTCTAGAAATGTTTCGTAAATTGCTTGACTTTCACTTCAGGTTTTAATTTTAAATTGCTTTCGAAGGTAATTACTTAATTTTTTATTAATTTTTTAATTGATAAATAGAATGTTATTACATCATATCTTTTTTTGATCTAATTTTAGATCTATTTCCATAATCTTCAAGTCCGAAAAGTAAGAACATCTAGATTTGCCCTTTTCGAAAAACACGATGACATGTACACAATAGGCCTACACTTTGTAGTGTTTAAAGCATTAAAACCTTGAATACATTTCAGGAATTAAACAAAATTTTTAAGTTTTCAGATTGGAAACTTTACTAACAGAATGCTTTAAATTTAGTTACATCAAAAAGACAGTTTTTTAACTTTTGCACGCTTTGAAAAAAATATTAATCAAATTTAATGGTAATATAATTTGTAATGCCTTTGACTACTGAAGGATTTGAACCTTTTCTTTCAACTGTATTAAGATAAAATATACTCAGCAGGGGTTAATTAGTCATCAATCCTAATATATTTTGTACTTTAGGACTCTCCTGACTGAAGTCTGTGTTGTATCCAGGTTTCAATTATAGTATTTTCCTTCTCATAATTTGCATCAACTCCGTTCCAAAATCTGTCATGGACTTGCCACAAATTCTGAAAATGGCCAATCCTATCAAAGTTTTTGAGGATTCTTTCATTAAAAATGGTAAGTTGTACAGTTAATTTTTTTGTCAGAATAAAAGAGAAGCTACTTTGTTCTAGAAAATAATTATCCCTTTTTTTTCTTCTTTCTCATTAAGTTGTCTTAAGAAAAAAATGTAACTGTATCTGTACTTGAATCTAACAGTTAAGAGCTAAGGGGTGATAAAGTTACTTCTTTGTGATACAAAACACATTTAAATTCAATTTATTAGCTTTAGTGTTAAAGTTTGGTCAGACAGTTGAATCATCTGGTTAAGAATTGTTCTGCCAATCTTCTCTGTGCAGATATGATGAACAAAATATGTTTATCTAAGCAGGGGTAGTTATTGGGGTTCAAATGGGAATATCTAATCATAATACATGTAAGAGATAAATAAAGGTAGCTGAATTCAGCTGCTAAACTTTGTGAGACTATATTTTGTATTTGTGAGAACTAATTGTTTGGGAACTATTATATAGTGGGAACTAATGCAGAAAACCCCTATTGATTGGTATTTTTTTTTTACTATTAATCGTCTATTTTTGTGATTGTTAAGCTGTAGTTAAGTTTTGATGACAATTTGTTTACGGTAACATCATTTTGCGATGAATTTTTGATTGAAAAGGCTAATAAGGCCCTAAATGAACTGGCAAGTTTTATGAGATTTAGCTGTCTATCTGTTAATGTTTTTAAGAAGAATGTCATGACTTTTTTTAGAATTGGTACACCTATTATTTTAAATGATAAAATTTGTCTGAATGGTGTTTTCTTAAATGAAGCTTTTAGTGTTAAATATTTAGTTTTTATCTTGATTGCAATTTGAGTTGGAAACTACACTGTGACGCAATATCAGCAAAAGAGGCAAGAGGATCGGGTTTTCTAAGAAGGCTAAGGAATGTGCTTCCACCAAGAATTCTAATGATCCTCTATCATTCTCTTATCAATCCGTATTTGTCTTGTGGTTATTTGGTGTGGACATACTAGGATGCCGTCTTGTTTCTCCACAGTTACAGTCCAGTTTACCCAATCCATACTAGTTGTAACTCCTAATAATGTCTTGCTTTTCCAGCTCATGCATTTCCACTTCTTAGCTTATCGTGGAGTGTAAATAGTTTGCATATGGCAGGATGTACAGCTAATGTCTGTTTTCAAGTCTATGATGTATTCACTCTGTAGTTGACCTTTATCACCAAAATGTAGTTTTGAATTTCAATACAAACAGTATCTTATGATTTAATACGATGCTTTATGTCCTTTTCACAAGACCCATGTTAACATTATGTAGTTGTATTTCAATTTGATATTTTGTTGTACGACTGCATGTCAACCTTAATAATTGGGATTCTTCTATCATTAGGATTTAGAAGACGATCAAGGAACGACATAGGGCCGAAGCCCCAAATCCCCTTCACCACTGTGCCCCTGATTTTTTTTAGAATATAGTTTGTAGGACGTTACACTTGTTAGAATAATTAAGCCATAATAATTTGTTTGGTTTCCTAAATTACCGGTTAACAATAGCCTTCGCATAGGTGTAAATTTCAAACTTCACGTCCCATTCTTGTTTATTCAAAAGTATTTCAGCTTTCGGTTCGTTCCTTTACTCGTTGCAGCAGAAGTAGCTGCCTGCAACCTAGTAAAGTGCGATATATGCCCCCAGGGAATTGAAATTTAAAGTTGAGTTTTTGAAAAAATGTAACTGCAATTTTTAAGAAGCAAGGAAATTTGCCATAAGCTGAAAATTGCAAAAGAAAACTAGATTAGCTTAATTCTGAGAAGGGGGGGGTGATCTCAAGTCAGACTTTACAATTGAATTTTTCATATCGGAAAAACACTTGTGTGACAGATACCCTATCTAGTCAATTCGAATCTTGTCAAGTTTTTCATCAACGTTGCTGGGTGTGGCTATCCGCCTGACGTGGACTGTTTTGCATTTATTCATGCTTACAATGAGGACAATGAAGACCCTTTTCCGTGCTATTATAGTCACAGGAAAGGTATTGCTGTTGCTACTGTTGATTATGATGCAGCGATTTTTGCAATCCTGACAGGGTCTATTCCCCTGTGGATTTGTATCGGATTCCTCATTTATGTGGGATTTTCCCTGGATTGAAAACTTACACGCACCAAAGGAGCTATGAGAAATTTGAAATCGTTCGAAAAGTAAGGATGTTTTTTTTTAAATAATACGATAAAAAAGAATGGTTTTAATTATAATTGCGTCTTCGGTACCTAGGCCGCTCTGTGGGATCTAAAATGAGGGTAGTAGTTTGCTAATTTCGGGACCCAAACATCTGGAGTTGGGATAGCAGCTTGCTAATTCTGATACCTGAGGAAATCCAACACTGTAAGTATATACCATGATATTATCTCCTTTTATTTAAGGAGTTTCTTGAGCTCTTTATAAATTGTATCAATTAAATAGTTTGTGTGTTCTGACAATAGTTTTAATTTGATTATGACGTGTAGGGTCTCTGTGAAATTTTTTTTCGAAGATTGCCCCTCCCAATAAATTGAGCCACGGGACGCCCCTGCTTGTGTCTCATTTTAGCAGAAGATATATATCTCAAGGCTTAATATGCATACCATACCAAAAAGATTGTAAAAGGTCATCAAAGGTCAATGCTCTTTGAAGAGGGATGAAGAGGAGGAAGGTACTTCAAAATACTTCCCCTGTGTATTTTTTAGGCTCTGGATTCGTACCTAGAAGTTTTATTCGCGCGTTTCTTAAAAAAACATCATCAAAGCTATAGTTTTACAATTACGAGACAAGAAGGGGTAGATATTCTGAAACTATTATTTTGATAATTTCGTAAATCATTTCTTTCTATGATTGTGGTCAATAGAATCTTTCGAGATTGACATGTAAACAATGTACTATGCAGCAAAACTTGATCTAAGGCACGTGCCGTGAAATCCGTGCATATTTCATTGGCAATCTTAATAAAGCAAACTCAACGGAACGAATGCCGTTTTATTTCGTCTACTTACGTTGCAAATTTTGCTCCGTTAATAATTTTTAATCGGCTAGTTGTATGTCCGCGTGTTTATTTACTCATGGGGTAATTGATGTGAGAGAGGGGGATGGGGAAAAAAACAACCTTAATTATACAGTGTTTTAACTAAAATATATGACTTTTGGTACTTATTTAATAGCCGGTAAACATGTGACAAGAAGCACATTGAAATATTTTACAAAAAATAGGTTATCACTTCTTAGTGAGGTATTGCCAACTCCGTGACAGATATATTTCATTGGCATTAGCCGAACTTCACATCGTGTATGCTTACAAACTACTAAATATGTACCGGGCTTTTTTCTGATCATTTATTTTCTGTGAAATTAATATCGTAAAAATGGCGAAATATAAAATTGGTTAAGCTGTCTGCAGGTATGATGGAAGTGGACAACTATTTAGCCAATATAATGCTAGGAGAAAAGTAAGTTTTGACGGAGGGGTGAAAAAAAAGTTTTTGACTTTATAAAATAGTAGATATTTCACATGGAAAATAAATTCTGTTTTTACACAAGAAGATTTTCAAACTGCTGCCAAAAAATTTGAGAGTCACTGGAATTTCCCAAACTGTATTGGTGCGATAGACGGCAAGCATATTAGAATTCGATGCCCCAAGAATAGTAGCTCTCAGTACTACAACTACAAAAAGTTCTACAGCATCGTTCTCATGGCTGTCGTGATTGCAGACTATAAATTTATGCTAAAAGATGTTGGATCAGAAGGCAGCTCAGGAGATTCTGGTGTATTTACAAGATCAACTTTTGGAAGGTCAATTATAAATGAGACAATTGACACACCACATCCACAACCAATTGCCAATGGGATGGTGATGCCTTATGTTTTTGTAGCTGACGAGGCTTTCCCTCTGAGAAAAAATATTATGAGACCCTATCCTGGTGGATTAAGCATAGCAGACAGGCAGAAGAGAGTTTACAACTATAGGTTATCCAGGGCAAGACTTGTGGTAGAAAATGCCTTTGGTATTCTGGCTGCCAGATGGCGGATTTTTTATACAGCAATTGACAGCAAACTTGAAACGGTTGACTCAATTATAAAGGCATTCTGCTGTTTGCACAATTTTTTAATGGCAAGAGGCTCAGATTATTGTACCAGAATTTTCGATGACACTACAAGCAGTAATGGAAGCATAATTGATGGGACGTTGAGGCATGCAGTGCAATCTACTTGGGGGCAAACACTTAACCGCTAGGGTTCAAACTATTCTAGCAGTGCAGCAATTGTTATTCGCAATAATTTTTCTGAATTTTTTTATTCAAGTGAAGGTGCTTTACCTTGGCAGAACGAGTATTTATTCCAATAATGTAACAGCTTTTCTTATCTTTTATCTGAACTATTTAATTTAAGAAAGTTTTTATAAAAAATTCGAACAAGAAGTGAAAAGAAATAAGGTTTTGAAATTTAATGAGATAGATTTCTAACTATCGTCTCTCATTTGGCCGCTGGACACTAAATAAACCAATTTCTGAATCTCATATTTGAGGAAAGTTTTAGTGGCCAGATCAAGCATCTTCAGGTCATTAACAAGACTTTTACAAAATGCCTTGTTGCAATCAATATCTTCTCTGATTGCATTTATCAGTTCCTCCTCAAGCAGTGAAGTTTTATTGGATACTTTCCCTTTTTTGAAGGAGGCTGTGAAGTCTCAGGACTTGATGCTGGTATTCGGACACTCGAGCTTGGAGGTCCAGTTGAGATTGGGGTTGAAGTTGAAGACGGTATTTGGTAAGTTGAAGTTCCCGATGAATCATCGAAACCAGCCAGGACGATTTCTTCAATCACATCTTGTGTTTCTATTTCAACCTAAATTATGTAAAAAATGTAAATTATATAATACATTTTGTAAGAGGCTTGCGCCAATATTTTTACATTTAATAATAATTATTATTATTATTATTCAAAAGTTTGATCTACCAAGGGATATTTCAGTATTTCATGACAGCTACATCAACAAAATTTTCAAACAGTTCATGGTAACAAACTGTAAGTAAGGAGTGACCCGGCTCAACGGTAACCAAAACTGTAGAAAACGAAATTTTGATACCAATAGATACATCAAAAGAGTCCGATTTTAATGGTGATTTAAAATATATAAGTTTCATCAACTTTAGTGCTACCTATCAAAAGTAACGCGCCTGAGAAAATTTGGCTGATTTTCAGAAAAAGGGGGACAAACCCCCTAAAAGTTATAGAACATTAATAACAATCCCATCATCATATTCAGCGTATCAGAGAACCTTAACACGGAGGTTTTAAGCTCCTATCTACAAAAATGTGGAATTGTGCATTTTTTGCCAGAAGAAAGATCATGGATGCATGTGTGTTTGTTTGTATTTTTTTTCCCAGGGGTGATCGTATCGACTCAGTGGTTCTAGAATATCGTGGGAGGGCTCATTCGAACGGAAATTTAAAGTTCTAGTGGCCTTTTTAAGTGACCAAAAAAATGGAGGGCAACTAGGCCCCATTCTCATGCTCATTTTTTTCCCAAAGGCTCATTGGTCTGTAAAAAGGAGGAAGAAAGACGAGTCACTTACTCAGGGAAGAAAAAACAAAAAATTCAAATAATAACTTACTCAGAGATAGAAAAGAGCAAAAAGGAGAAGAAAGGAAAATATAAATAAAGTAAAAACTATAGAAAGTGAAACTAAATAGATTGAATATACTAAATTAGTTAAGTAGATTAAATAGACATAAACTCCAATAAAATAATAATAAGTATATAAGAAAAATAAATAAATAAATAGATAAAAATAACTTTTAAGAAGCCAAGGAATTTTTAACAATTCTTTTGAACAAACCGATTGGGTGGCACCTTCGACCTGATTCAGGCAACTTATTCCATACTATTGTACTCGCCATTAAAGGATTAAAATCTGACGTTACACAAGGAGTAAAATGAACTTGAATATGATTTTTGTATTGCGAAGCGTATAATTATTCTGATCAGAGGTAAAAGATGGCGGAAGGTTACCATGAAGCTGAGAAAAAGCAAAATATGCACACGAAAGGATATAGAGTGACTCGAGATCAAGTAATGGGATAACTCCTGAACAATTAGTTTCCTGAATGAGGCTTCTAGCTATATTTTAAACCTTAGAAAGTGGATTTAATAATGAAGGAGAGGTTAAAATTTATTCTATTGGACAGTAAGAAATGTAAGATTGGATCAAGTAATGAAAAATGATTTTCAAAATTGATCCAGTAAAAGTATGTGCAAGTTTCCTAAAAATACTGAGACTCCTGGAATCTTCATTTTAATCAAATCAATGTGACGCTTGAAAGATAGGTTTTCGAAGAATGCCCAAAAAACGAACTTATCAATCTTTACATCTATAAATTTTCCCCTCAGTATTATCTTAAATTATCACCTCCGTCTTCTCAGTCGTAATAGTAGTAATAGCAGCCGTAATGGTAGGGGCATCATTTGGGAGGGGGGCAGTTGCCCCCACAATAATTTGGAGAAAAAATTGTTATATAGCCCAAGCCCTTTGACGATCTGGTTATGGACCCTTCTTGACCCCCCCCCCCCCCAATAAAATGCTGGAGTTATGCCCCTGGTAGCAACAGCAGCAGTAGTAGGGGTAATAGTAGTAGTAGTAGTAGTATAGTAGCAGTAGTAGTAGTAGTAGTAGTAGTAGAGGTAGGTGTAGTAGTAGTAGCAGTAGTAATAGTAGTAGCTTGCAAATATTTCCTTCTTGGTCAATTGATGATCCCCCTAATCATTCCCTGAAAATTCCAACTTGATGCTCTCAGTCATTCCTGAGTTGCGCCTTTTTGGCAACCTGCATTCACTTAATGTGTTTTGGTTTAGTTCAACACTTCCCTTAACGTTATCTGAAAGCTTCACCTGAATGCCCTTGGCCTTTTTGAACAGTAACGGTAAACATGCCTTCTTTCCCAACAACAAATACTATATGTAAACATTGGGCGAATTGCATAATTTACAGCCATTGTCCCGAGGGTTGTGGGGGCGGGGTTGACGTCCCTATAGACACAATTTCTGGGTATTTCGACTATGCTGAACAAAATGGATATCTTAAAATTTTGTTTGGATGTGTTTGGGGGATTAATGGGCTTGGGAGGGGAGCTGGTTGCCTTCCAATCCGTTTTGACTCTCTAAAAAGGCACTAGAACTTTCAATTTCCAGGCGAATGAGCTCCCACTGGAGTTTTTACGGCAGCTCTTTCCATACAAAGTGCCTTGGTGAAAAGAAAAAAAGTTAATATATTGTGCCCACATCGCTCTTCCCTTAGGCAGCACTATCCCGCTGCCTATGATTATAACAGTCTTTAACTTTGCTCCCTAGTCTCCTTCCCATATGGATTCTAATAACTTTAAAAATGCGTTTCTACCTTTACTTTGAACTTTCGCGAAAGGAATTAAACAAGACTTACCATCTGGCTTCTCCCTCCAAAAGGTTAAAAACTATTGAAGAGCTCCAAATTACAATATTTGAAAAAATATTACGTTGTTTTGGAAAATACTAACAACAGCACAACTAACAACTAACTTACCGCAGCACCAAGCCGCCTGAGGCACAAAGCTACGCACGCTCCTCTTCCATCCCAATTTATTCAATGCCTCCCTCTTTACAGCCTCACAGAAAGTTCCGATTTCCCTTAAATCTTTCTTTGTGACATCCTCCCACCCCGACCGTGGAAAACATGTTTTCCCTTTAGCCCTAGAAGGTTGGCCAAGAAGGACAATCCTTGGCAATCCTGTCATCCTCCATTCGCAAAACATGCCCTAGCCATCTCGACCTTTATCTCTTCGTAGCCCTAGAAAGCGGGAATGTACCACACTTTTTGTGCAGCCTACTACTTGAAATGCGGTCAGTCAGCCGGGTACCCAGAACAATCCGTAGGCAATTTCCCTGGAAAACATCTATGAAATCTTCATTCGCGTTTTGGAGCGCTCATGCTTCAGAGCCGTATCTGACCACTGTCATCACTGTAGCTTCCGAAATTCTAATCTCGGTTTGCAAACTTATCTTCCTATTCTTCCAAACTTTTTTCTAACTTTGAAAAAACAACCTGAGCCTTGGCTATTCTATCTTCACTGCTCCCAATGTCTGTACTAATAATACTACCAAGGTAAGCCTTAGTGACTTAGTAGCCTTAGTGACTTAGTCTTCTTAATATTAATTTTAAACCTATTCTAGCACCCTGAACTCGCAAAACCTCTAAAAGTTCATTCATTTTGCTCACACTTTCATCTAGGATGCTTAAATCATCAGCATAATCTAAGTCCAGGAGAGTTTTTCCTCCTCATTTGATTTCGTGGTCTCCCATTGCCTTTCCTGTACTCCTTAAGACAAAATCTATCATAGAAAATACTGCTCTTATAAAATTCCCCCCCCCCCCCCTTCAAAAGAATTGTTGCCTCTCCCTCTGATAAATTTCTCCTAAGTAAATAAAAATTTAGTCTGATGCATTTGTTTTTGATTTCTGAAGTTTAAACTCAGATACGAGTTTGTGCGGACAAAAAAAGTGAGTTATCGAGCTCTTGATTTTTTTTTCAGGTTCATACATTTTTATTAAACAAAAAAACAACTCAATGTGACAACAAGTCGCACTAAAGCAAGAAGATGCTTGAAAAAGCGACCGGTTGGACATCATGCATGCCAAATCATCAAACCAATTAAAATGAAAAAAGGGGAAAACAATAATAATAACATAAAATAATGATAAATATATAATGGCAAAAAAAAAAAAAAAAAAAAAGTGAGGTTAGGAAAATGAAACTTCCAGGGATGGGTCTACAGGCTAAAATATGGATAAATTTTTACCAAATCATATTATTGACTTACGACTAAAGTGAATATACCACTCAATGCCTTTTTTTCTGCTCTTTATGAATATAAAAGGCTAATCACTTTTGTCGGAAATGAATTTTACCCCCACCCCTATATATACCAATTTGGGTATATATTTGCATATACGGGTGGGGGGTTAAATTTAAACTTACCTCCCATTTACATCAGAAATAAAAATATCCCCCCACCCCCCAAATGTGCCATTATATAGCCTACCCTGAATTGGTATATATAAGGGTGAGGGTAAAATTCATTTCTGACAAAAACGATTATTATATTTGTAAAGAGCATAACAAAAGGCATCAAGTGGTATATTCACCTTAGTCATAAGTCAATAATAGGCCTAGGCTATGATTTGGTAAAAATTCACCAAAATATGTCTCAGGAAGGTATTTTGAAGTACCTCCCTCCACTCCTTCTCCCTCTAGAAAGTCCTGAGATTTACCTACATGACAGGTCTATACCTATTGAAATTTTGACAGAACAACATTTTACCTTAATTTTCAGTTATAAGTTTCATATTCTCTGGCTTTAGTTCTGAAAATGCAATTCCTGTTATTTGTGTAGAATTTTAAGCCATATCAATATTTTTTTCAAAATTTAAGAAATGTATTTGCATATCCTTAAAACCTTATAAACCAAGATCGAGCAAAGTTTTAAAGCTGGAAAATTTTTGTTGTACTTCATTTTAAGCAGAATATCTATTTTACATGGTTTCACTTTTATGACACAAAGATTTTAATGAAATTCTACTTTAGCTATCTTTTAAAATGGTTAGGCTAGGAAAATGAAATTTTCAGGAATGGGTCTACAGGCTAAAGTATATCCTAATCCTGGGAAGGTATTTTGAAGTATATCCTAGAAAGTATATCCTAACTCCACTCCTCCCTCTAAAGGGTCCTGACCTTTGATGACCTTTAAAAATATGTGTGTTATAAAAGCAAAACCTTGCAAAATAGATCTTCAGCTTAAATGAAGTACAAGAAAATTGTTTTCAGCTTCACAACTTTGCTCAGTCCCAATTTAATAGGTTTCAAAGATATGCAAACACATTTCCAAAATTTAGAAAAAAAAAACCATTGATATTGCTTAAAATTCTACTCAAATAACTTTCAGAACTGAAACCAGAGAAAAAGAAACTGCTAACTGAAAAATATGGTAAAATGTTGTTTTGTCATAATTTCAATAAGTAATATACCTGTCATGTTGTCAAATTTCAGGACCCTCTAGAGAGAGAGAAGGAGTGGAGGTAGGTATTCAAAATACTTTCTAGGACATACTTTAGCGTATAGACCCATCCCTGAAGGTTTCACTGCAAATTTACCATGAACTTAACCCCCCCCCCTAATGTGCAAATATAGGTAAATTTTTGTTGTTCATATTATTGACTTATGAATAAAATAAACATAACACTTGCTGCCTTTTTTTATGCTCTTTCTAAATATAATAATCATTTTTGTTGGAAATGAATTTTATCCCCACCCCTATATATACCAATTCAGGGTATATATTTGCACATTAGGGGAGGGGGGAAAGTTTAACTTACCTCTCATTTACATCAGAAATAAAATTTGCATCTTGGGCCCCTTTAAGGGCCCAAGTTTTCACTTTCATCCTAGCTAAGTTATAGGGCCACCTGGAAATTTACCCTTTTTTGCAAGGTTTCACTTTTATAAAGGATATATTATATCTAAGAAAAAAATTATTCCCAACACCTTAAGAACCACATAAAATAGCAGAAAACAGAATTTCGAATCGATAGGGCCTGGTTAGTTTGAGGGGATGCACAATAAATCTAAGTTAAGCGGTTTCAAATGCCATCTAATCGAACTAAGGCAAGTAGCTAGTAGGTGAATCATTATTTACTAAAAAAACTGTTAATTTTTCACTTTATAGAATTTTATTTTCATGTAAATCCTTATTGATAATTAAGGTTAATTGCACAAAGAATCTGAAAGGTTTTTCATTGTTTCCAGTTATATACTAAAACTTGGTATCAATCATATTGTCTTCCTTCAGCAAGACATAAACTAAAATTGGCACGATACTGAGAAGATCAGCATGGCCCCTGCGCAAGGATCACACGCAATATCGTGAAGCGTTCGATATTTTTTGACATTTCTGTTCTGATTTTGTTATTATTCTTTTATTTATAGTAAGCATTGATAAATTCAAATCTATTCGGTGTCAAATTTGAAAGTGAAGTGTTACTCAAGCTTTTGGAGATCTCTTCAAAATTTAAGGATGGAGGTGGGGGAAACTATGAGGACCAATTTGTAAGATTTCTAAGTTTTTTAATGAAAATTTAACAAAAAAAAAGAATTTTTAAGTAGAAAAAAGTGTCTACAAATATAAGTTTTTCAAAACCTAGAGGAAAAGACCAAACTCCCGGGGATGGGGGGTCAATGGGGCGTATGCCTTCACCACAATTGACCTTACTGCACCGATAACAATAATAATACTCAAGATTTATAATTTTTGCTTTAGTGCACATTAACAAGAAATAGTAAATAGTGCATCGCAATCACAGGCAGCGCAATAGCGCTGCCTAAGTAAAGAACGATGTTGGCACAATGTATTCTTTATTTTTTTGTTTTTTTCATACCAGGGCACTTCGTATCGAAGGAGTTGTCGTAGAAACTTCGAAAAGGGTTCTTTCGATTGTAAATTGGAGTGGTTAGTGCCCTTTTTAATAGTCGAAAGTGATTGGAAGGCAACTAACACCCCTTCCACGCCCACCATTTCCCCAAACACATCCAATCAAAATTTTGAGATAGCCATTTGGTCCCACGCAGTTCGAACTTCAGAAAATTATACCTTTGAGCAAGACACTCCCCCCACAGTCTTAATGGCAAGGGTTATAAGTTATGCCCTGGGGGCATATAAGGTTTTCATTGAAATCTTTGTCGTAGAAACTTGAAAAAGGGCTCATTCGATTGGAAGTTCAAAGGGCTAGTGCCCTTTTTAATTGTCGAAAGTTATTTGAGGGCAACTAATTCCCCTCTCAAACCTACCTTTTCCCCAAACACATCCAATCAAAATTTTTAGATTACCATTTTATTCAACGTAGTTGAAAGTTTTGGAAATTAGGTCTTTAAGGATGACAACCCCCCCCCCCTCTAAAGCCCTCAGGGCAACAGTTGTAAGTTATGCCCTGGGGGCCTTTAAGGTTTCAAAAAAGCTCATTCAATTGGAAATTGAAAGGGCTAGTGCCTTTTTTAATAGTTGAAAATGATTGGAGAGCGACTAACACCCCTCTTACTCCCACCATTTTCCCAAACACATCCAATTAAAATTTTGAAATGTTCATTTGGTTCAACGTAGTGGAAAGATCTGGAAATTAGGTCATTTAGTATAATAATCCCTTCAGAGCCCTCAGTGCAAGGGTTATAAGTTATGCCCTGGGGACATATAAGGTTTATATAGATAGTTGTTGTAGATATTTAAAAAAGTGCTCATTTGATTGGAAATTGAAATTGCTCTTTTTAATAGTCAAAAGTGAGTGGAGAGTAATTAACCCCCATCCCATACCCAACGTTTACCCAAAAATATTCAAGCGAAGTCTACAGATAGCCATTTTGTTCAACGTAGTTGAAAGTTCTGGAAATTAAGTCTTTAAGGATGACAAACCCCCCAGAGCCCCTAGGGCAAAGGTTGTAAGTTATTCCCTTGGGGCATATAAGGTTTCTATAGACAGAGTTATCGTAAAACTTCAAAGGGTGCTCATTCAATTGGAAATTAAGAGGGCTAGTGCCCTTTTTAATATTCACAGTTGATTGAAGGGTAACTAACCCTCCTCTCACGTCCACCATTCCTCCAAACACATCCAATCAAAGTTTTCAGATAACCATTTTGTTCAACGTAGTGGAAAATGCTGGAAATTAGGTCTTTGAAAATGATATACCCCCCAGCCCCCAGGGCAAGTGTTGTAAGTTATGCCTTGGGGGCATATAGGGTTTTCATTGAAAGTGCTGTTGTAGAAAATTTAGAAGGGCTCATTTGATCGGAAATCGAAAGGGCTAGTGCCATTTTTATTAGTTTAAAATGAATGGAGAGCCATTAATTCCCCTCTCACGCCCGCCATTTCCCAAAACACATCCAATATAAATTTTAAGACAGCTATTTTGTTTAACGTAATTGAAAGTTCTGAAAATTAGGTCTTAGAGGATGACAACCACCCTAACAGCCCTTAGGGTAAGGATTTTAAATTGTGCTCTGGGGGCAAACAAGGTTCTTATAGAAAGCGTTGACGTTTCAAAGAGCGCTCATTCTAGTGAACGTCGGAAGACCTAGTTTCCTTTTTTATAGTCGAAAGTTATTGGAAGGCTTGACATTTTGATAGTAGAGATCGTTGTTGGTATAATGTATTATTTTTTGTTGTTGTTTAGACCAGGGCACTTCGTATCGAAGGAGTTATCGTGGGAATTTCAAAAAGGGCTCATTCGATTGAAAATAGTATAACGTCTTAAAAAAACTAAAACATTTAAATCATGATTTTCTGTTTCCCGGAAAAGACTATTTCAATATAAAACGAACAAAAACTAATTAAAAAATAAATTCCACAAAATAAGTTTTTCAAAGAAAAGTAAAAACCTCCATTAAACCAAAAAAGAACAAAAATAAAATCAAGTAATCTACCAAGCGTGAAACTACCACAAATCAGCATTGATAAATAAATGAAATCCAAAACAAACAGACATTACAATAAATAACTGAGACACTCAAAACGAGCAGAAATTAACAGGAGTAGGGCTCAAAACCGCTATGTCTTCCCAAGGCCAGAACATAATTTGTACTTTACTAAAAAAAATACAAATGAATATGGATTGCCAGTTTAATATACATACACCGATATTTAGTAGTCAAAATGTTAATATTATTTGATTTATTAAAGTTATAAAAGCAAAAACATTTATATTTTTTTCAGTAAAGTTCAAATTTTATTTTGGGCTTGGGAAGGTATAGGGGTTTTGAGCCCCACTTATGTTAATTAATGATCGTTTTGAGTTTGACTCGGTTGTTTATTGTAATTTATGTTCGTTTCGGGTTTCATTTATTTATCGATGCTGATTTGTGGTAGTTTCACGCTTGGTAGATTATTTGATTTTATTTTTGCTCATTTTTTGTTTAATGGAGTTCTTTACTTTTCTTTGAAAAACCTCATTTTGTGGAAAAAGTTTTTTTTTATTAATACTGTCAAAGTATGACTGTAAAAGAATAGTAGTAATCAAGGTTATACTTTGCTTGCGTATATAGCAATTTCAATGTTATTTGCATTACCTTTTCAAAGAGATTCAGAGCTCCCTCACATGGCCTAATACTATGTTCCATATCGTGCTAGTTAGGACCTTGCATAATATGTTATGACGGACAAGTTATTCTGACATAATTTACGTAGACTAGATTTCTATTTCATGATATACAAGTATTTTAGTGTAAGTCCGTGTCAGAAAAAACTGGTGCGTCTTGTTTAGTTGCCAATATATATCAATTATTTTTTGTATATATTCAAGTTTCAGATTAGAATTTTCTACAGTTTGAATAGTTCATTCAATCTACTAGTATCAATATTTTTGCAATCATTTACATAGGTATGGAATATTCTAAGCGACTTCTGGTGAGTAAAATATTCTCATTCAACTGTAAAAACTTCTTCAGATGCCTCTGGAAAAATTTTTCGAATTTTTTATGTGAGTTAAAACGGAACTCTCTCTCTCTCTCTCTCTCTCTCTCTCTCTCTCTCTCTCTCTCTCTCTCTCTCTCTCTCTCTCTCTCTCTCTCTCTCTCTCTCTCTCTCTCTCTCTCTCTCTCTCTCTCTCTCTCTCTCTCTCTCTCTCTCTCTCTCTCTCTCTCTCTCTCTCTCTCTCTCTCTCTCTCTCTCTCTCTCTCTCTCTCTCTCTCTCTCTCTCTCTCTCTCTCTCTCTCTCTCTCTCTCTCTCTCTCTCTCTCTCTCTCTCTCTATATATATATATATATATATATATATATATATATATATATATATATATATAAATATATGTATATATATATGTATATATATATATATATATCTCCTAGTTGTGACAAGGATTTAGGTGTCCCTCTTCCCCCTGGCTCTCCCCGAAAGAGATTGAATCTATAATAGACCCTGGAAAGGAATAACTAGAAATTAACTGTTACTTTTGACTAAGTTTGAGTTGCGTAATTCTCCCCCCTCGCTCTTGTCTAATATTCAAAAATAATGTTTGTGTATTATGCGTATTATTGTATAAACACCATTGCGTATTGCGTAGTTCTGTATTATAAATTAGAAGGAATCATGCTTAGCAGAACTATTCATATAAAATCTGTATTTTGCGTCCGTTAAACGCAGAGGTTTAAAACGGAAGCTTGAGATTGGAGAGAAAAAATCATTAGTTGTAATAATAACTCTTTAATAATATTTTTTTTATAAAATTCTGGCTTATTATCGTTCTAGTTAAAGGTTTTGTTGGACGAAAGGTAAGAAAACGTGGCGTAGACTGTTGTATGAGTACCGGAGAAAAATATTTGGCCTCTTCCTCCAAAATTCCTAACCCCCCCCCCCCCCATCCCATTTTAAATGAACAATTTTTTTGAAAATTCCAATTTTTTCACAGAGCCGTGAGACAAAACAGGGGATAAAAACTATGCATAAAATTTGTCAAATTTTAGCGAAATCTATTACCACTAACTGTACGGTTTTAACATCTTAAAAAAGCTATAGCATTCACTTTTGGTAAATCAAAGAAAAATTACCCACCCTACTCAATAGAAAATTCGAAATTGCCTAGCCCCCCCCCCCCACCAGAAAAAAATAGTAGGTGTAATAATACTTCTATGAAAGTAAATTTTTGTATAAATATTGGCCATTATCATACCAGCAAAAGAGTCCGCCATAAAGAACAAAAAGAAACTGAACCGAACACATTTTGTGAGGATTGGGGAAAATATAGTTTGCCCCCTTCCCGTTAAGCCTCCATCCTCCAAAAAAAACTTTTCCTGAAAGTTCCAGCTCGGTTATAGAAATGTGGTGCTTAAGAGGGTACACTTACCAAGCTGCAAATGAAAATTGTTACCTTCTAATGAAACCTATTGATTATAATAATTTCTTATAATGATATTATAATAATTAATTATATATAATACTGTAGGCTATATATTATAATATAATGTTAGTATATATGATATTATATTTAATATATAATAACAATGACTATAACGCAATCTCTGTAATAATACGTAGTCGTTCTTCTTTTGGCAATAAAAAAAAAGAAAACGCACACTCTCTTGTGAGCATCCAAAAACGACCTGACCTTTGCTGTCCAGGTGAATACCGGTTTTGTAGCATTCCTTCCTAGTTTTTAGAACAGCTCTTAGCTGGTTGGATGTCAGCGTGTCTTTAATGTAAATAGAGTAAGGTTTTTTATCAGAATTTATACTGAATAGTAAAAATCTAAAGAAAATATTCAATTTTAATTAACGATAGCTTAACTTATAATCCATTTTAATTTCAAGAAGTATATACCGTTGTAAATAGTATATATAAATGTATGTAAAGTATAATACGACGCAGATTTATAAAATTTACATTTCCAACTTAAAATTTTGCCATTTCATTCTTATTAGCTCAGTATAGATGTTACCTGTGGATTACTTATCAGTACCTCTAAAAACTGCTGATAACCAGTCAATACTTTGTACTGATTAGTAGACACCTACTAATCATTTCACTTCAAATAATCATTATTTGACATGCAATATACTAAAATTCAAGAAATATACATCATTGTTTACACCGTCAACTTAAAAAAATTGGCTTAGAATAGGTAAAATTTTTAGATCACTTATCAGTCCCTTCAAAAACTACTGACAACTTGATGTTTTGCCCTATAGCACGTGAAATTAAAAAAATTACTAAGTAGTATATTATTTTTGTACCTGTCTCTTAATTAAATAAAAAAAAACAAGTTTTTTAAACTGAAAGTAAGGAGCGACATTAAAACTTAAAACGAACAGAAATTATTCCGTATATGAAAGAGGATGTCCCCTCCTCAACGCCTCGCTCCTTACGCTAAAGTTTTTTATTGTTTTAAAAAATAAAGTTGTGAGACAGAGTCAAACAGCGTAAAGAGCGATGCGTTGAGGAGGGGACAGCCCCTTTCATATACGGAATAATTTCTGTTCGTTTTAAGTTTTAATGTCACTCCTTACTTTCAGTTTAAAAAACTTGTTTTTTTTTATTTAATTTCTTATCGTTTTTTTAGTTAATGCAGCTTTTATTTTGGCTTACCGTCATTGAATAAGTAAAGAAAATTTGCATAAAAATTTTAGTTTTCTTTTGCTAAATGGATGTCTTTACAAATTAACTTACGTAACTAACTTCTATATTCGTATATTTTTCTCCTTGCAAAAAATACGAAGTTTCAGATTTTTGCAGATATGAGCTTGAAACCTATGTAATAGGGTTTTCTGATACGCTGAATCTGACCGTGTGATTTTCATTAAAAGCGAAACAGCTAGAGACATTTTAAAAGATGATTTTTGAAGAGATTTTGGAAGAGAATTTGAGTGTGGTCCTTATAATACACAAGTTCTATTTGAACAGTGTTGCGAGGTCCTCTACCCCAACCCCAAAGGTTCCGATCCCTCTACCCCAACCCCAAAGGTTCCGATCCCTCTACCCCAACCCCAAAGGTTCCGATCCCGCTACCCCAACCCCAAAGGTTCCGATCCCTCTACCCCAACCCCAAAGGTTCCGATCCCTCTACCCCAACCCCAAAGGGTTCCGATCCCTCTACCCCAACCCCAAAGGTCCACCAGCCCCCAAAAGCCCCCCCCCCTGTCTCCAAAGGCCCTCCACCAGTCCCCAAAGGCCCTCTCCCGGTCCCCAAAGGTCCCCCAGGCACCCAAAGGGCCCCCCAGACCCCAAAGACCATCCTCCAGACCCCAAAGGCCCTCCCCAGAGGTTTTATTATGTTCTTTCATAATTCCGCTATTTTCTTAATTTCATTTGATTTGTAATGTCGTATATTTTCTTTTTTTATTTTCGCAGCTTCAAAACTGTTATTATTTAAATATACTTCAATTCTACTATGTTTCACAGGATAATTGTACAAATTTCCAATTATGCCATGTCTATGCGAGACATGAGGTTCAAAATACTTCGACATTATACCACTAGAAATTTTGCTTACTGTTATGTTATCTTCATAACCTCCGTTACGATTTCTTAAGGTATAAATTTCTTCCCCTACCTTAGCTGGGTATACAAACTTCTCGTTGGCTACGTCTAATAGTATTTTTTTAGACCTTAGAAAATTTTCCCCTATAATAGCTTCATATGGGAGATTATCACATATAATAAAATGTGTCATGAACGTTCTAGTGTCTCTTTTTAAGTTTAAGCAAATTGACCCTTTTGCATTTAATTTATGACCTGTAACACTTGTTAAATTGGGATTATTAGGGTTCCTTTGTCGCCTAATTTGCAGAGGCAAAATATTAAATACGCGAGTGTTTATGATATTTACAGTAGCTCCGCTGTCAACTAAGGCCGTAAAGTAAACGTTTTCTACATAAAAATCATTAAATATAGGTATCTTGTTATTAATATCACTACAAGAAGGCACTAGTATTGTCTTGGACCTATTAAATATTCCTGGCACCCTCTGGGTCCAACTTATGTTTCTGAGGGGCCCGAAACGTTTCCCTGAGGATTTATTTCATGTGTTGGTGCCCGTAATAGATATTCAGACGTACTGGGTTCCGTAGGCATATTTAAATGATTTACATCTGTCTGTCTTCTCCATGTATTATTATGGTAACGTGGATGTCTCGTGTTAGTGCCGTTTGCTGGCGTTGACTGCCAATACCGCTGGCCTACAAAATTTTCATTTCTTGTCGGCAAATTTTCGTGATTTCTATATGGCATTCTTGCATTATATTGGCTTTGGTGGGTATTTGGGTTTTCAAATTGGTAATTAATTTGCCTGTTGGGGGGGAGGGTTATACGAATTTGGTTGGTACGCATTATAAGGCACTGATTGGCGCAATCCCCCCTGGCTATAGCCCATTGCATGACCGGTGCTAAAATTTGTTCTTCTGAACAGATGATTGCCGTAACTTTGCGTATTACCGACAACATTTCTTGGTATGGGATTGGGGACATAGTGGCACTCTCTCGCTATGTGGCCAACACGATTGCAATTATGGCACTTTATTGTGGTAGGGTTAATGGGCTGAAAACGTACTGTTTTCTGCCTAGCGGGTTCTGGCGTTTTGTTTCTTTGTGCCACTGGGTAGTTATCCCTTGAAATGAAATCGGGTGATGCCTGATCGCCCTTGAAAATTATGTTCGCGTTTGAATCGCTTAGGCTATTTATTTTTGCTTTACTATGATTAGCAACCATTTTATCAACTTCGATTAATCGCTCTACCTCTTGGACTGCAAGATCTACCCCACCTCCATAGTTTTTATGATAACTCCTTCCATATGATATGACTTGTGGGGGAAAAAGAAAAAACAAAAAACAATATCTATTGAACCCTTCACGTTCTTTACTAAAGCTTAACTTTTTACGAATGTTTGGTCTAATGGATCTTTCTATTTACCCATTGTTTTCAAGAAGAACCGGAAAATGGCTTTAAATTGAATGGCTTTAAATCCCATACTAATATATGATATAATCAAATATAAACGTTATCCAAAGAAATTTAGTTTCTTCTTTACATTAGAATATATAGTTATAAAAAATTAATAATGAATAAAACTTGAAGAAGCAAAATCCCCCCTATATATAAATTAGGTAAACTTTCTCGGACCCGTAAGTTTTGATGGGTAACACTAAACTTTATAAAGCTTATAAATCTGAAATAAGCATATATTGTGATTCTTTTTATGTATGTATTGATATTATCTATTGATAAAATCGGTTTTTAGAGTTTTGGTTACCTTGAGCTGAGTCATTGCTGTTCCTTGTTTTCCAGCCACAGATTTCATTGTCCATTTTTGTTCATCTTTATCTCAGAAAATTTTTTCCACGGCTTTTGCTTTAGCACTTTAGATTCATGCATCATCTCATTTAATTTCTTAAGGTGTTATTGATAACAAATACGTCTTTTCATGTTTCCAACCACAGATCACTGTTCAAAATTTCGTTTTCAGTTCAATGTCATTCTTGCTGTCGTTTTTTCCATGACTTTTTCTTTACCTTCTGCGATTATCACTTTCACTAGTTTTCTAATAACATTGATTTGTGCTTCATTCTCATCAATAAAACCCAGAAAGATTTTAAATATATAAGTTTCATCAAGTTTGGTCCTACCCATCAAAAGTTATGAGCCTGAGAAAATTTGCTTTATTTTCAAAAAAGGGAGACCAACCCCCCCCCCTAAAATTCATAGAATCTATGTGAAACTCACACCATCAGATTCAGCGTATCAGAGAACCCTACTGTAGAGGCTTCCAGCTCCTATCTGCAAAAATGTGGAGTAAACAAGGAAATTATTCAACCACGGAATTTTTAATTTTTTTTTTTTTTTTTTTTAAGTGCAACATGACAAATAGAGCAAATAATGAGTATTTATCATATTCATTTTCTCAGTTCACCATTTTAAAATTCGCTGAGTTTTTCTCATCACTCCATCGTTAAGGTAAACGGCCGAAGGCCTGGGCTTTGGCGAAAGAGAAGTGAAGGCCCATTTTGTTGGGTCCACAGATCCGGAAAATTCAAGTAACAATGTATGTCAATTTTTGAGTAACTGGATTCTCTTTTTTTTATAAAATGCAAAGAGAATGATTGGCCCTCCAGCCTTCACTTTTTATAATAAAGTTGAACCCACACTTTATAGGGATTAATTGGTATTTTGAAACGCCGAATAGCAAAAAGGGGGGTTACGAAAAGACAGCATGCAAAAAAAGGAAACAAAATAACAAATAAACAAACCAATAATATTGCAAATTTTAATGTAATTTTTTAATAGTGAATTTCGTTCTTGTGCTCATGACTTTTAAAGGCTTTCAGAGAATTGATTTCATTTATTACTCAGACTAAAAAAAGTCTTCCAATTTTTTTTTATTTATTTACGCGTATCTTATCAAGTTACATTTTCTGTATTGATATTTATTTTTATTCATGTTTATATTGAAAGTTAATATTAAATAGACAATATGAGAATAAACAAACCTAAAAATGTACAGTTAAATAACTGCTTTGAATGGTCGAATGTCCAGAGAGGGGAAAACTATTTTTGAGTGTGAGTGTGGGGAGGGGGTCACGATTTTGTATAATATTATAATATTAATAAGATATTAATTCTTAATCAAATACATATGTATTATTACACTATACTAATCCCCCCCCCTCAAAGGCTCCTTGGTCTGTAAAGTAGCGGGAATACATACGAGTCACTTACTGGGAGAAAAAAATAAGTTACAGAGAGAAAGAAGATAAAGTATCTAGAATTAAAATTAATTAGATTAGACAGATTAAATAGATTAAATTGTGGATTTCTGAATAAAGTTGGATTTCACTGTTTGCTCCAGACCTTTAAAAGTTTTTCAATGAGTCAATTTTAGTCAGGGATATCATTGTTGATTACGCCCTTTTACATAGTAAACACAGCTTTTAAAGTTCCCATTTATTTTAAAATTAGGAGGTAGCTTAGTAAACATGTACCATTGAATGTTTGTTTGTGGTAATAGAAAAGACTTGCTCGTGGCGATAGAGATTTCTCCTAGAGCGCCACTTGGAGATCAGATTCCTTTGGGAGCATTTACCTTGGAAACTGGCGAACTAGTTACCCATTATCGGACTAGACTCAGACATACAAGAGAAACGAACACTTGTGAAAAGACAATAGATTTATTAAACTTACATGCTTAGTTGTACAGCAATGGGTCACTTCAAAGACAATAAATGGTGACCGAGATTATTTGCGGTACGAACTCTTTTAGATCCAACTTAACATTAAAATTAAAAAACACATTTTCCCCACTCCCAAACGCAGTTCTTTCGTCCTGCGCTTTAGGGACTGCCTGCCATTGGCTCACGTGCACCAAGGACGCGGACCCTCGCCCAGTAATACGTCTTAAATATTTTTGATGATTTAGGCGTTCACACGGTTCTTATCGTTTAAACTTCCTTAGAAATATTGTGCGTAGCACTTTTCTTATTGCTCACTGTCTTAGCGAAATCCAAAGACTGCAGTTTCTTTTCTTTGCTGATTACGGACTTTTTCATTTTTGAAACTAGATTTAGCTTAATTATAGGAGTCCGAATTAAAGAAGGAACTTTATTTTGGTATTTCAAATATATCGTGTTTTACTCCCGGTACATATCACCCTTCCCATGAAATAATGACGCCCCGTCATTAGTTACTGCCCATCAGGAGTTTTTAAAATTTTTCAATTATTTTTCTTATTTTATTCTACATCCCTATCTAAAATTCATCTACCGGACTAAGATTATTTTTGGTTCTAGGTCAGCTACTATACTAAAGATTTTTTTTTTTCTTCTTATATATCTAACACTGATTACTTTTACTTTTCCAATAAGGTTGGGACTATTATACTTTTACATTAGTTCTCTTTTTTTTTTGATTTTGCTGTCTATATGACGTACTACATACTATCTACACAACGTTAAATGAATAGCATAATAATATTACACCTAATTCTACTTGTGGTACATACATAAATGATTTATAACATACAATATTTGGTTGTCTTTACAAATATTTGGTTTAGTCTAGTTGTCTTTACACGGTAGGTTTTCCCTAATAGTCAACTGGGAAATGACCGTTAAATATCGTTCTAATAGTCAACTGGGAAATGATTCTTCCCACTACAGGTGTTGGTGTTTTTCTTCTAAGCATATCATTTTTAGGATTTTTGAGGCACATAGAGAATATATTCTCGCATAAAATTGTTCATTTGTGCCTTTTGAAACGGGTTGTCGTCATACTATAGTGACTCTCTTAAAATATTGTCTTTAACTTCAACTTCGAACATCTTCAACTATCATTTAACTTCAAATGTCGTTAAATATCGTTTATCTTGTACTTCTCGATGGTGTTCTCAGAGTTAAAGTTCAAATTGTCTTTAATTTCTGCTTCAAATATCTTCAAATGTCTTTAAGTGTCTTTTAACTTTAAATATCGTTTAATATCGTTTAGCTTCAAATATCATCACTATACTGTCAAATTATTCTGGGGTCCATAGTGAGTATCCACAGCGATATCTACGTATTTATATCTTGTACTGACCGATGGGTTTCTCAGCTTTTATCTTATTATATATTTCTTTAGAGCACTTGATACTGAGGTTCAAATATAGTGTTACCTGATACATAATATGGTTCATAGTCGAAGAAACGACGGTCGAAGGTAACTGTTGTTTTCGTAGACGAAGCTGGGATGGAAATTGCCAGAAGTTATGGTGAGTACTCTTCGCTGGTTGAGATATGATGAAAATAGATGCTACTGGGTCGTATCTGTACTGGGCAGCTTATTGTAATACTCAATGACCAAAGTGTCCATTTACTTTCCTGTAATAAAAACAACGCGGCAGAATCACATGTTCTTTGAAGTAAATACACATACAATAATTCACGAATTAATTGGGTTATAATTTCTTAGCTATGAGACAGAATTAATTAAATACATTAATATTAGCACTCACAATGAAAATCTAAAACAGAAATTTCTTCAAATTTGTTTTGATAACGAAAATATCGATATTAAATAAACATAATTTACCCTATATTATTAAGTTTGAGGTCTACTTTTACAATATTTTTCATGCCTGCATTGTTCACGTAAGTCCGTGCTGTATAAGAAACGCATGTGCGGCGTCATAACCACACGGTTTTACGCAAACGGTACTACGATGAGGGAATAAGACATAACAAGGACTAGTGGAGACCTCTAGACCCACTAGTTTTCTGATGTCTTCCCTATTTCTTGGCTTAGACGTTCTCATGGGGCTCCGGGTTTAACGGCTGAAATGCCGAGGTTCTTAGTCTCAGGATTTTTCCCTAATTACAAGTCAACATTGGTGCCTCATATTCGCCTTTCGAATAAGGTAATTAGATGCAGGGTTCCAAGCTTGCCCGCGTAGATTCGAGTTGATGCTTGGCAAAAAATACAAGCATAATGAAGAACTGACATCAATATCTTTTAAGAAGGCTATTGTTTGGGCAAATCCTTCGGAACTAAATAAATAAATATGATATATTAAAGTCTTATTAAAGTCAAAGAATATAAGCATAATGAACAATTGACATCAATATCTTTTTTAGAATGCTATTGTCTGAGCAAATCCTTCAGCACTAAATGAATAAATATGATATTAAAGTCTTATTAGAATCCTTTAAGCGAAAAATACCTTCCCATTCATAGGGAATTACGGGTGGGTTTTACTTAGTCGCCATTGGACATACACAGGGTTTCAGTCCATATATCTTAACTGATTAAATGGTTTTAAAATTTTACGTATTGTTTTTTAGATATAATTTCACATCCGCCGTGAAATTCTACATATAAACGTACCATAGGTTGTTTGGTTATAGTTACCAATAGTTGGCTATTGGTACATATATTACTCGGGTGAGAAACATTATATTCCTCGAGTAAGAAACACATGAATAAGCAAACTTGCGGCGCATAATTACACTGGTAGGCCTAAAATAATTATAATCTGCACTAAGATAAAATATTTCATATAATTAGACGCTTCTGTACTGATAATTTCTTGTTTTTTTTTTGATAATATCCATCTTGGTTAGGACATGGGTCGATTTTTCATTAAAAATCCGAGGGAGACCTGAGTTAGCATAGGTAAGGTATAAAGGGACTGATTTGAAGGAATATTTCAAAAAAATTAGAGCTCAGGATATGTAAGAGATAAACCAATAGAATCAAAGAAATTTTTTGTAACCACACGATAGAGCAGTGATCTCTCTGTTATGGAATTATGTCATAGGTATAAACTAGTAAAATCAGTTTTTTTTTTCAAGGAGCTAAAGACGTTAATGCCTTTGTTTCTCTTTGAAAATAATGCTTAAAACAGCTGGAGGACAGCATACGTAATATATATAATATAATGATATTAAAACGCTTTTTTTTTTTCTCGGAGCTATAAGAAAGTAAACTCTCTGTTTCTCTTACAAAGCATTCTGATTCAAAAACGAAAAATTAACTATCTCACTGAAGTTTATATTAAAACTTTGATTATTTCTTTGACTTGCCCTGGTTGGCGTAAAAATACTAATTTCTTATACTTGAAGGACTGAGAAATATCCCTTCCCACGATCATTTAAAAAAAATACAAAAAACAATAATTGACCTTGAGTTCCTCCCCGGGCTTCCCACAAAACTTGGTCCGTCGCGCGTTGTCGTTTTCGGTAGACCACTAGCTTCCTACCTTTGGTTATTTTCTGTGATCGTAAACGTTTTGACATTACTCGTATTATTTTATTTTTTTTTTTTCATTGATATTTACTTGTTTAACTGTAATTGCACACTTTTGAATTTATTATGGTGTTAAATTAATATATTTTAAATTTATCTATACATTAATTATGGATATTTCCATATGTCAGGTTTTTTAACAGTTCTACCTGACTGTGTCGTGATTTTCTCCTCTGTTTATTGCAGTTTTTTATTTTTCAGGTTTTCTATCGAAATAAGGTAAAATTTTTTTTATTTCTTTTTAAAAAATTACTTCACGTTTAATTTCGTTTGTTTCACGTGTGCGGCTGCTGAGGTCGTGCTTGATTTCCCTATGTCTTTAGATACTATTTGGTCTGATTCGACTTCAGACTCTTCAGAACTGGTTTCCGACGAATCCGGATTGGGACTTTTAGAGGTTGTACTTTTTGTAGTATCACCTGCCATTACTTCGTAAATTTCTGCTCCTTTGGAAGTAAAAGGTTTATTCTCTAAGTCCTCGCCTTGAGTTCTCAACTCGGGGGATTTGAAAGATTCATGAGAGCTTTGGGAGGACTCAATAGTTTTTGCGGGGTTCCTCCAGTGTTTGAAGGACATGTCTTCAGGGGGATGGGGTATTCTTTGCACTAGGGATTCTCTCCGTGAAGATCATGTCCAGTCGTGTTTAGGTTTTACCTTTGACACAGTTATCTAATGATATTGACCTTGCTGGTCATCCTTTGGAGTTTTATTACTGGGCCCTGTACTCTGACTCGTTTTAATGGGAAAATTTATTAAATCCATAGCTTCTCGCAGGCTTGTTTTATTTAACTCTTTGAGAGGAGTTTTCTTTACAGTAATACCGGGGGTTTCTACAGCTCTGTTTAATTCTTCCTGTAATGACAGGGGCCTTTCTCTTGGTGTTGTAGGGGAAACCAGATCGTGTGGAAATCTTTTGGGGTGACAGGGGGTCGAGATTCTATCGGGAAATAATTGAGTTTTTGGAGATATTGTATAATCTAAATCTCCTGCGTTTGCCGATGAATAACTTGTTGGGCTTTTTGGCGTTATTATTCTTACTGGTGTCACGGATTTTTTATCTGGAATAACTAGATTTTACATAGCCAAAAATTCTTCAAAGTTTTGTTCATCACTTTCATTTTCAAAATAATCTTGTTTGAAATTAAAGGGTTTTAGTTCTGCCAGTCTTGACCTAGGGGACTCATTTTCCAAATCTGACGAATCAGTCGAAGAGGGATGAGATACCCATCTCTCTGGACATTTGGCTGTTTTTATTCGGCTAACATGCGCCTTGTAAGTTTTTCCGCTATCGGGGTTTTCCATTTTAAAGGTATATTCATTATCGTACTTTTTGACCATTCTGTACGGCCCAGAATATTTGTTGGAGAGTCTTTTCCTTCCGTGTTTGCTTCATTCTTTAGGTAAACGAAGTCTCCTACTTTGAAATCTGTAGTCCCTTTAACTGTGGGCTGGTTTTTTAGCTCTTGGATTATTTTACATTTTTCCAATTCTTGCCTAACTATCCTATAAGTTTTCCTCATCCTATTATTGAATTCTTGTTTATAATCTTCTGAGTCGTGATAATATAGCCGAGATTAAAAAATATACACATAAGGGATTATAAAATATAGACCAAAAATTAAAAAAAATTTATTTTATATGGTTGTTTAGGAATAATAAGTGTTGATTACGTTGGTTAAATAATGTAAGAATTTATCCCAGTCGCTCCGATTGTATTTCTTATAAATACTTAGAACGTTCGAAAATATTTTATGTCTGTTTTATATTGTTGCAGTGGCGTGTGGATGGTACGGCGCTGTCACCATTTTCTCTATATTAAGGAAACTCAATAAATCTTTTGTTACTTTTGCAACAAAATTGCTCCCGTTGTCGCTCAAAATTTTATTAGGAATTCCAAATTGTAAAAATAATTTTGCTAATGCCTTAATTGTGGCATAAGCACCTTGATTTTTTAATGCTTTTTCAAAAGTAAATCCGGAAAAATGATCTACAACCGAAAGAATACACTTATGGCCTCTGCTAGAAACAGGTAAGCCTCCATTTGTCCCGTACAGGTCAAATGAGATAATATCGAAGGGGTACTTTGCTACTGGGACCCTTCCAATTGGAGGATTTGGATAAACTGGGGGGATTTTTCTCAAATTACATTCTTCGCATGTACTTACAAATTCTTTAAGTTTTTTCAGTGCCGATTGTACATAAAAGTATTGTTTTAGCTTATGGAACGTTTTCATAACTCCTGAATGTCCACCTGTGTCCGAATGAAAATATTCAAATGCGGGCCCTATCAAGCTTTGTGGTAATGCAGGTATTATTGAGGTTTGGTTTATATTTGTCTCAGCAGTCACAATTCTACACATTACTTCTTCATGAAGGTAATATTAGAATTTATCCGTATCTTTTCTCGTATTTATGAATGAATCTTATAAAGTCTTCTTACTTGAGACATAGTTACCGAGTTTTGCAGCTACTTTGTCCTTTTTTTGCTTTAGTCTTTTATTTTCAAGAGATAAAAGACAATCGAGCATCTTCTTTGCTTTTAATGAGTCTTTGAATTTGTTTTTCTTATCTCCATGTTTGCTTTTAGCATTGATAGCATTAGCTTCATTTTTTTCAGTTTCCGACGGGTCATTTTCTGGATATCTACTCAAAAAGTCGCAAGCTGCGTTTTGTTTTCCCTTTAAATGTTCAAATTCATAATCTAGGTCTTGGATTTTCATGATCCATCTAGCTAGAATGCCCGTGGGGTTTTTAAATGTGTGCAGGTACTGCAAGCTTTTATGGTCTGATCGTAATATAAATTTTCTACCAATTAAATAATGCCTACATTTGTCCAAGTGGTAGATAATAGATAATAATTCTAAGTTTGTGGCGGAATAACTACTTTCGCCTTATGATAAAGTTTTACTTGAATAGCATATAACTTTTTCTATTTGTTTAGGTGTTCCCTGTAGAGGGTTAGGGTTTTCTACTGGGATTGTTTGCGAAAGGATAGCGCCTATGCCCTTTGAGCTAGCATCGGTGGTAACGATGAATTTTCCGTTTTCGAAATCAGGGAGCGATAAAATTGGTTCAGAAGTGAGCGCCTTTTTGAGTTGGTATAGGGAAGTTTGAGCTTCCTGGGACCAGGTAACATTATGGGAGTTTCCTTTGGTTAATTCCGTGAGGGGTTTCGCAATTTGGGCATAATTGCGTACGAATTTTCTAAAGTAGCCAGTAAGTCCTAAAATTCCCCTTAATTCTTTCATAGTTCTGAGGGGCTTGAGGTTTTCAACGCATTTTATTTTATCAGGGTCTGGGGATATCTCTCCCTGGGTTACTACTACTCCTAAAAATTTAATTTTGGATTGAAATAAATTTACTTTCTCGGGCCGGCATTTTAAATTGCCTTGCCTGAACTTCTCGAACACCTTAGCTAAAGTTGCCAAGTGTTGCTCAGTGTTTTCCCCCACGCATATAATATCGTCAACAAAATGAATTATATTCTTTAATCCTCTTAACAGGTGCAATAGGGGTCTACATAATGCGCTTGAACTTGTTTTAAGCCCAAATGGTGCCCTTAAGTATTCATAAGAACCATATTCGGATGCTGAAAATGCAGTTTTATGGACATCCTTTTCGGCTATTTTCACTTGGTGGTAGCCTTGGGTAAGATCCAAAGAAGTAAAAATTTTGTTTTTGCTTGAAATTGAGTCAAGAATTTCGTCTATTCTTGGTAGAGGAACTTTATCGCTAACTTCTTGATTGTTGAGAGCCCTATAATCCACAACGAGCCTAAGATCTCCATTCTTTTTGGTACTCAGATTATTGGTGCACTATACGGACTTATACTTGGGCGTATAATCTCGTTCCTTTCTAATTCATGGATTTTATTTTTTTAACCACTCTTTGTGCTTATATGGCACGCGATATGGCTGTTTTGCTACGGGATTACCAGTCGTTAAAATTGAATGATGGTAAAATTGGATAATACCGATGTAATTTTAAGATGCAGAAAATAAATACATAAAAATACAAAATAAATAGCATAAATTTTTATTAAGTTACATATACGTAATATGATACATTTTAAATTTGTTTAAAAATTGCGATTTAGTCAAAGGATATTCGTTATTTGAAGTTTTAATACCGTTAACTAGGTTTCTTTTTGAATTTTCACATGTATTTAAATCATTTTCCGTTAAAACCTCGATTTGGACTAAACACGTCCCCTTTTTAATTTTAATTGTATCGTTTTCATGGTTATTGGTTACCCAAATAAAACCGTCTCCGGTGACATAAGATATACTCTGTTCCTCGCATAGCAGATTTTCGGGTATTTCAGACGGTGTCTCAAACCATATATCTGAGTTGCTAAGTATTGGCTCGATCATTTGTGATATTTGAATTTTTTGCATCGTTTTGGGAGGGATTTTTGTTTTTCTTATCGCAAATCCGTACTATTTATCTTCATTTTTCTTGTTTATTAGATTCATAATGGCGCTATGCTGCGCCATTGCGGCATCTTGTGGCGTCACGTTGGGTTTTATTATGTTTTTCCACAATTCCACTATTTTCTTAATTTCATTTGATCTGTACTGTCGCATATCTCCTATTTTTATTTTCGCAGATTCAATACTGTTATTATTTAAATTTGCTTCATTTCTGCGATATCTTTCAGGATAATTGAACAAATTTCCAATTATGCCATGTCTTTGCGAGACATGGGGTTCGAAATACTTCGACATTATACCACTAGAAATTTTGTTTACTGTTATGTTATCTTCGTAACTTCTGTTACGATTTCTTAAGGTAGAAATATTTTCCCCCACCTTAGCTGGGTATACAAACTTCTCGTCGGCTATGTCTAATAGTATTTCATTAGACCTTAGAAAATTTGCCCCTATAATAGCTTTATATGGGAGATTATCACATATAATAAAATTTGTCATGAAGGTTCTGTTGTCTCTTTTTACGTTTAGGCAAATTGACACTTTTGCGTTTAATTTATGGCCTGTAACACTTGTTAAATTGGGATTATTAGGGTTCTTTTGTCGCCTAATGTGCAGAGGCAACGTATTAAATACGCAAGAGTTTATGATATTTACAGTAGCTCCACTGTCAATTAAGGCCGTAAAGTAAACGTTTTCTACAAAAAAATCATTAAATATAGGTAACTTGTTAATAATATCACTACAGGAAGGCACTAGTATTGTTTTGGACCTATTAAATATCCTTGGCACCCTCGGGGTCCAACTTATGTTTCTGAGGGGCCTGAAGCGTTTCCCTGAGAATTTATTTCATTTGTCGGTGCCTGTAATAGATATTCAGACGTATTAGGTTCCGTAGGCATATTTACATGATTTACGTCTGACTGTCTTCGCCATGTATTATTATGGTAACGTGGATGTCTCGTGTCAGTGCCATTTGCTGGCGCTGTTTGCCAGTGCCGTTGGCTTGTAAGATTTTCATTTCTCATCGGCAAATTTTCATGATATTTATATTGCATTCTCGCATTATATTGGCCTTGGCGAGTATTTGGGTTTTCAAACCGGTAATTAATTTGCCTGTTGGGGAAAGGGCTATACAAATTTGGTTGGTACGCATTATAAAGTACTGATTGGCGCAATCCCCCTGGCTATAGTCTATTGCACGACCGGTGCTAAAATTTGTTCTTCTGAACAAATGGTTACCGTAATTTTGCGTATTACCGACAGCATTTCTTGGTATGGGATTGGTGACGTAGTGGCACTCTCTTGCTATCTGGCCAACACGATTGCAGTTATAGCACCGTATTATTGTAGGGTTAATGGGCTGAAAACGTACTGTTTTCTGCCTAGCGGGTTCTGGCGTTTTGTTTCTTTGTGCTACTGGGGAGTTATCCCTTGAAAAGAAATTGGGGGATGTCTGATCGCCCTTGAAGATTATGTTCGCGTTTGAGTCGCCTAGTTTGTTTATTTTTGCATTACTATGAGGTGAAAAAATTTGATCAACGTCGATGAGTCGTTCGCCTTATTGGAATGCACTACCCAACGTCTGAAGGTTATGTGATATTATTAATCTAGATAGTTTTGTGTGGATCCCTTGCAAAAAGGTCTTTAGTATGATTTTTTCATACAGTTGCCCCGAACCACTTCCGTATTTTGCTTCTAAGGAAATGCTTATATTATCCAGATAGTCCCTTATATTTTGTGAAAAATCAAAGTTTACTACTCCATGTTTTAATTTATTTATAGAACTGGTTTCTATAAATCTCTCTTTGAATGCTTTTAACAAGTCATCAACCGTATTTATTGGCAAGTTGGCGTTACGTCCTATGGTATGCTCGACCTGTTTTAGAAAGGTTAAGGCCTGGCCTCTTAATCGTAGTAGGAGCATGTCTCTTAACGCTCCAACGTCTGTTTTTGTTAATTGTACAAACTGGGTAATTTTTTTTTTTATTTCGTAAATATCCTTTTTAAATTTTTTTTCGGGTTTATTTTTTTAATTTTCTATTTTCTTTGAGAATAAATTTTGCAATATTTTTAATTCATTTATATAGTCCATATTTTCGTTTTTTTTTTTTTTTGCGTTTTTATAAAATTTATTTTAATTTTTCAATACAACATTTGTGGGTGGATAATATATCATAAGTTATAAAATGGGTTTACAATAGTAGCCTATCGGGTATAGGCCTAATAAATTTTCTTATATGTCTGTATCGTTCCAAAATTTAAATTTGAGTTACGAAGTTTAAATGGCCTAACTAGTTCGCAGTTTTCCTCCAATGATCGACACGCGCCAGTTGTACTATTGAAGGATTATTTGCGGTAATAGCGAAGGTTTGCTCGTGGCGATAGAGATTTCTCCTATAGCGCCGCTTGGAGATCAGATTCCTTTGGGAGCATTTACCTTGGAGACTGGCGAACTAGTTACCTATTATCGGACTAGACTCAGACATACAAGAGAAACGAACACTTATAAAAAGACAATAGATTTATTAAACTTACATGTTTAGTTGTACAGCAATGGGTAACTTCAAAGACAATGAATGGTGACCGAGATCATTTGAGGTACGAACTCTCTTAGATCTAACTTAACATTAAAATTAAAAAACACATTTTCCCCACTCCCAAACGCAGTTATTTCGTCCTGCGCTTTAGGGACTGCCTGCCATTGGCTCACGTGCCCCAAGGACGCGGATCCTCGCCCAATAATACATCTTAAAGATATTTTTGATGATTTAGGCGTTCACACGGTTCTTATCGTTTAAACTTCCTTAAAAATATTGTGCGTAGCACTTTTCTTATTGCTCACTGTCTTAGCGAAATCCAAAGACTGCAGTTTCTTTTCTTTGCTGATTACGGACTTTTTCATTTTTGAAACTAGATTTAGCTTAATTATAGGAGTCCGAATTAAAGAAGGAACTTTATTTTGGTATTTCAAATATATCGTGTTTTACTCCCGGTACAAACAGTCCATTATGTTGCAAGCGAGCTTTGTTTAATCGACTGGGAAAAGGCTGGTCCAGCAGTATCATAGTGATGAATGGTCTAGTAATTAAGTATCTATGGAAATCTTTTCGTTTTGAGAAATGACAGAATCCTCGTCCTCGTAACAGCCAGGTTTCTATAGCACGAACCGTAGTTCTTTGCATGTAGAGCAGCTAAAAAGATGAGAATAACACTAACTCATTTGTGTCTCTATGTTTATCAATGTTTATTTTGAATTTTTTTCGTTGAAATGCAAGAGTTGGAATATTTCAGTAGTGTTTGGTTGTGGTTTACCGTGTCACAGTTACATTTTCTTGATTCTTCAATGTTCATTTTGAATTTCTTTCGTTGAAATGCAAGAGTTGGAATATTTCAGTAGTGTTTGGTTGTGGTTTACCTTGTCACAGTTACATTTTCTTGATTTTTCAATGTTTATTTTGAATTTCTTTCGTTTAAATGCAAGAGTTGGAGTATTTCAGTTGTGTTTCGATATGGTTTACCTTGTCAGAGTTACATTTTCGTGATTTTTCAAAGTTCATTTTGAATTTCTTTCCTTGAAATGCAAGAGTTGGAATATTTCAGGAGTGTTTGGCTGTGGTTCACCTTGTCACAGTTACATTTTCTTAATTTTTCAAATTTCATTTTGAATTTCTTTCGTTGAAATGCAAGAGTTGGAATATTTCAGTAGTGTTTGGTTGTGGTTTACCTTGTCATGGTTACATTTTCTTGATTTTTCAAAGTTCATTTTGAATTTTTTTTTTCGTTGAAATGCAAAAGTTGGAATATATAAGTAGTGTTTTGTAGCGGTTTAACGTTTCACAGTTACATTTTCTTTATTTTTAAAAGTTGATTTGAATTTCTTTCATTGAAGTGCAAGAGTTGGAATATTTTACTCGTGTTTGGTAGTGGTTCCACTAGTCACAGTTACAATTTAGTGATTTTTAAAAGTTCATTTTAATTTATTTCGTTTAAATTCAATATTTTGAAAATTTCAGTAGTGTTTGGTTGTGGTTTAACCTGTCAGAGTTACATTCTCTTGATTTTTCAAAGTTCATTTTGAATTTCTTTCATTGAAATGCAAGAGTTGGAATATTTCAGTTGTGTTTGGTTGTGGTTTACCTTGTCACAGTTACATTTTCTTGATTTTTCAAAGTTCATTTCGAATTTCTTTCGTTGAAATGCAAGAGTTGGAATATTTCAGTTGTGTTTGGTTGTGGTTTACCTTGTCACAGTTACATTTTCTGATTTTTCAAAGTTCATTTTGAATTTCTTTCGTTGAAATGCAAGAGTTGGAATATTTCAGTAGTGTTTGGGTGTGGTTTACCGTGTCACAGTTACATTTTCTTGATTTTTCAAAGTTCAATTCGAATTTCTTTCGTTGAAATGCAAGAGTTGGAATATTTCAGTTGTGTTTCGATATGGTTTACCTTGTCACAGTTACATTTTCCTGATTTTTCAAAGCTCATTTTGAATTTCTTTCATTGAAATTCAAGAGTTGGAATATTTCAGTAGTGTTTGGTTGTGGTTTACCTTGTCACAGTTACATTTTCTTGATTTTTCAAAGTTTATTTTGAATTTCTTTCGTTGAAAAGCAAGAGTTGGAATATTTCAGTAGTGTTTGGTTGTGGTTTACCTTGTCAGAGTTACATTCTCTTGATTTTTCAAAGTTCATTTTGAATTTCTTTCGTTGAAATGCAAGAGTTGGAATATTTCAGTAGTGTTTGGTTGTGGTTAACCTTGTCACAGTTAAATTTTCTTGATTTTTCAAAGTTCATTTTGAACTTCTTTCGCTGAAATGCAAGAGTTGGAATATTTCAGTAGTGTTTGGTTGTGGTTTACCTTGTCATTGTTACATTTTCTTAATTTTTCAAAGTTCATTTTGAATTTCTCTCCTTGAAATGCAAGAGTTGGAATATTTCAGTTGTGTTTCGTTGTGGTTTACCTTGTCACAGTTACATTTTCTTGATTTTTCAAAGTTCATTTTGAATTTCTTTCGTTGACATGAAAGAGTTGGACTTTTTCAGTAGTGTTTGGTCGTGGTTTACCTTGTCACAGTTACATTTTCTTGATTTTTCAAAGTTCATCTTGAATTTCTTTCGTTGAAATGCAAGAGTTGGAATATTTCAGTAGTGCCTGGTTATGGTTTACCTTGTCACAGTTACATTTTCTTGATTTTTCAAAGTTCATTTGGAATTTCTTTCGTTGAAATGCAAGAGTTGGACTATTTCAGTGGTGCTTGGTCATGGTTTACCTTGTCACAGTTACATTTTCTTGATTTTTCAAATTTCATTTCTAATTTATTTAGTTGAAATGCAAGAGTTGGAATATTTAAGTAGTATTTGTTTGTTGTTTACCTTGTCACAGATACATTTTCTTGATTTTTCAAAGTTCATTTTGAATTTCTTTCATTGAAATGCAAGAGTTGGAATATTTCAATAGTGTATGGTTGTGGTTTACCTTGTTATTCACAGCAAACCCTTATTATTTACATCTATGCTTTCCCTATTTCAAAAAGCCCATTATAATGAACACATTCGAATTTGACTCTTGAGAAGGCTTTTGAACAGATACAATCAAACAAATTGAAAGAACAATAGATGTAGAAAGAAAAATAGACAAACAAGTAAGAAAAAGTGCGTTCGAAAACTACGACACAACTTCGCCTATTTAAACTGTTTGAAGAGATTTCCAATCCATTGCACACCAATCCATTCAACCCTATCAGCTACACCATCAATTGTTAGTTTTTACTAACTTTTTACTTGAAAAACTTTCAAAACCGAAAACAAGCAAAAGTAGAAAAAACTAGGTGTAAGCATAACTGCAACACCTGTTAAAGTAACCTTAACCAACCACCAGAGTACAGAACGAAAATTGTCAGAAAGTACTTCAGAAAAGCGGGATATCTTTCAATCTCCGTCCGAGACACAAATTCATGCATAATTTCCACGGATCAAAGCCAAAACCTGGACAGAAATTCCATGGCGACTAGCCATAAAGGAAAACACTGAAAAATTGTCGACAAAACCTCCCTCGTTCCATTATTAGCCAGAGAAAAGAAAGTTTGCTTTATGTAAAATTTGTCGTGTAGAAAAAAGAAGTAAATAAAAAGTTGCTGCCATATGTAAAAGTGTATCAAATACATTTTTAGGATTTTTCAAAAAAACAAAAAATAGAGCATTTTACTTTTTTTTTCGTTTTGCACAAAAAGGAGTTAGAGAACAATGCAGTTAGAGGGAACACTATCGTTGCCTATAGTAAAGAGCTGTAAGGCTTCGATGAATCCTTATTAAATTTTTTTCCATAGCACGCCTTAATGAACCACTAATGACCCCACACAGGTCATTCTGGGGAAGTATAGCATGTTACAGAACGGGCCAGTATATAGGAAAGGCAACAGAGTTAATAAGTTTAACAGTTTTTGTTATTGTTAAAGTGTCTAGTATTATATTATGATTAAACTGAATACTAGAAATAATCTGAAAGTGAATCCTAAAAGATGAATATATACTAACGAGTCTCATAATTACTAGTCCGTAGGAGTGTTTCTACTTTATAGATAGAAAATACTTTGTAAACTATAATGTGTTCAAACCTTTTCAATAGTCTTAAGTGAATGGAGGGCAACTAACACCCCTCTCACGCCCACCATTTACCCAAGCACATCCAATCAAAATTTTGCGGAAAGACATTTTGTTCAACATAGTTGAAAGTTCTGGAAATTGGGTCTGCGCCCGGGGCAAGTTCAGGCTTAGTAATCTAGCCCTGTTTTAGTTTTTAAAGGTTGTCTTTGTCAATTTTTAGTTCTGACTTGCTGTTATGGTTTGAAATCTTAGAGCTTTGGTTGAAGAACAGGTTTTCCAGTGAAACCTTCGTTTTTTTTGTACGGTTCAAAATCACCAACATTCTGTACGAGTCTCATTTAAATTCTACAGGCTTTTCCAAATGTTTTCTAAAATTCTTATTCGGCAGCTATATTTTTCGAAAATTCAAAACATTTAGATGGGCGCTATTCCTGTAAAGGGGAAACAAGGCAATAACTTACATCCAAATTCTAAGTGGGTATCACTATAAAAGGTTTCAGATTTTAAACCTTACAAGAAAAAAAAATTAAATTTTTGAAAAATGCCCAAATTAGAATCTTGCACACTAAAGTATAATTTTCAAAAGATTTATGGACACGAAAAATTTTCCTGTATAAAGACAAATTTCTCAAAAAAAGTAAAGAACTCCATTAAATCAAAAATGGAAAAAACAAGAATCAAATAATCTACCAAGCATACAACTACCACAAATCAGTATCAATAAATAAATAAAACTCAAAACGAACAGAAATTAAAATAAATAACAGAGTCAAACTCAAAACGAGCAGAACAACACAACACACCACAAAAATACCACAATACAGAGAGCAGGTTTGTAATAACAGTCAATACTACTGCTGTGTAATGACATGAAATACTGGCCGGCCTACATAGCCACTCTGATGACTAAGCCTTAGTGGTGTGTGCACATCAACGTGTCCCCACTCAAACCCCTTGAGAATCAGAAAGGGACAATTCTGACAACTTTGCCAGTCTTGGAGTTAAAAGGTTGTTTTATTTTTTTTGTTGGCAGGCTGCGTGACATTTAACAGTGAAAATACCAAAAAAGTACTTTTATAAATCTAGGGTAGGAATTATCCCCCCCCCCCCAACTGATGCCCCTAGGTAAGTTACACTATATTTCTTTTTTTATTTTGAATCTATTACCACCAAAAACTGTAAAGCTATATATGGATGTCCTTTTCATAAAAGGATGAATACCTGATTTTCCCTAACTTTTTTTTTAATTAATAAGCTTTTATAACTTTATAATCAACTAGTTCAAATCATCATATTTTATTCTCACTGCCCTTTTACTTTGATGGCTTAAAATACCCCCTGGAGAATTTATCCTGTAGAAAATTCCCCCATAGAGAATTTCTCCCTTGGAAAATCCCCCCACCTAGGGAAAAATACTGTAGACAATTCCAACTCGACAAATATTTCCCCCGGACAATTCCCTCTTAATATCTCCACATTTAAAATTGAGTCAGCAAAGAGAAAGTAAGACGAATCAAAAGAATTTTGTATAGGAATCTTGGAAAATTTCCCCAGTTTAAAATTTCCCTTGGAAAGTTCACCACGGAAAATTACTCCCGAGAAAATCCCCCCAGCAGAAAATTCTCCCCCCCCCCCCTCGGAAAATCTGTATACTTCCCAGTAAGAAATACTGCAACAATGAAATACTAAGAAATACTGTAACAAATAATGTTAACAATGGGCAAATTTACTTACCTTCAAACGTTTCCTCAGGGGCTGTCAAGGGTTATATTGTTCTTAAAGACATACTTACTAGGCTTTTCAACTATGCGGAACAAAATGGCTATCTCAGAATTGATCGGATGACTTTTAGGTAAAAAGGTGGGTGGGAGGGGGCCAGTTGCCCTCCAATTTTTACGGTTACTTAAAAGGGGCTCTATAACTTTTAATTTTCGTTCGAATGAGCCCTTTCTCGATATTCTAGGGCTATTAGTTTGACGCGATCACCCCTGTTAAAAAACAACAACAAAAAAACTAACAAATAAACGCGCATCCGTGATATTTCTTCTCCAGCAGATAAAACCCTCCAGCAGAAAATTCATCTTCCATCCCTAAAATGTACGCATGCTTCCCAGCAACAAATAATATGCTTAAACAATGGAAATTTTTATAACTTAAAGACCTCTCTCCCGGGCGTCTGGGGAGGGGGGGTTCATTTTATATCTGAAAACAAGGTTATTAGGCCTTTCAACTATGATGAAAAAAATGGCTATCTCAAAATTTTAATCGGGCGATTTTGGGGAAAAAAGGGGGAGAGGGCCTAGTTGCCCTCCAATCTTTATGGTCACTTAAAAAGGGCACTAGAACTTCTAAATTCCGTTCGAATAAGCCCTCTAACGATATTATAGGACCACTGGATCGATACGATCACTCTAGGCAAAAAAAAACAAACAAATAAACACGCATCCGTGATCTTTCTTTTGGCAAAAAAATATAAAATTCCATATTTTTGAGAAGCTCGAAACCTATACAGTAGGGTTCTCCAATACGCTGAATCTGATGGTGTGATTTTCATTAAGATTTTATGACTTTTAGAGGGTGTTTCCTCCTTTTTTCGAAAATCAGGCAAACTTTCTCCGGCTCATAACCTTTGATGTGTAGGATGAAACTTGATAAAACCTATATATTTGAAATCAGCATTAAAATCTGATTCTTTTGATGTATCTATTTGTATCAAAATACCATTTTCTAGAGTTTCGGTTACCATTGAGCCGGGTCGCTCCTTACTTACAGTTCGTTACCACGAACTGTTTGATAAAACTCTCTTTGCTCGGCTTGCAAATTACTGGGCATATATACAGGACAGAACTGACCTAAGAGAAGAATATAGTTTGAACAAATTGGGTTGTATTGATTAGTGATATCCCAAAATGGGCCAAACATCAATTTCTTCCAATAAGCATGGTATTTTCATCAAACAGTTCGTGGTAACGAACTGTAAGTAAGGAGCGACCCGGCTCAATGGTAACCGAAACTCTAAAAAACGGAGTTTTGGTACCAATAGATACATCAAAAGAATCAAATTTTAAATCTGATTTCAAATATATAAGTTTCATCAAGTTTAATCTTACCCATCAAAAGTTACGCGCCTGAGAAAATTTGGCTGATTTTCGAAAAAAGGGGAAAGACCCCCTAAAAGTTATAGAACCTTAATGAAAGTCACACCATCATATTCAGCATAGCAGAGAATCCTACTGTAGAGGTTTCAAGCGCCTATCTGAAGAAATGTGGAATTTTGTATTTTTTGCCAGAAGAAAGATCACGGGTGCGTGGTTATTTGTTTGTTTTTTTTTCCAAGGGTGATCGTATTGACCCATTGGTCCCTGAATACCGTGGGAGGTCTTATTGGAACGAAAATTAAAAGTTTTTGTACCCTTTTTTAGTGACCAAAAAAATGGAGGGGAAATAGCCCCCCTCTCTCACTTATTTTTATCTCATAGTAACCAAATTAAAAGTTTGAGATGACCATTTTGTTCAGCACAGTCGAAAACTTAATAAACATGTGATTCTAATCTCTTTCTAATGAACTAGTATAATATAATATCAACCTAGCTTTTTTTCCAGATTTTTTTTTCTTTTTCATTTAATTATTGTATGTGATTATTATTAGTAATTATTAGTGTAAAGAATTATACAAGTGTACAATTATTCTAATTCCTTTTCAATGTAATCACTTGCATTGAAGAAATAGTTTTTCAAAAGCCAGTTCTTTTCGGGTTTTTCAGCAGCTGGCCCGGGTAAAAGCCACCAAATGCCCTTTCTTATTATTCTTTCCGATTTCTGTATTAATACTATTAGAAATTAATTACCATTCTATAAAATCAGTCTGTGCGCATGCCATTAAGTCCCTTTTCTTCATAATGACTGGAATCGCACCCTTCTGAACAGGTGTAGTTTGGTTATACCCAGATTGGTTAATATAACATTAAATCTGACAGCTCATCAAAAGTACTTGCTTCTTTGTCTGATTCGAGATAACGAGAAGTGTTATATGTCATACAAGGCTATGTCCCTGTAAAATACCTGGCTCAGTGGCGAATTTCTTTGTTATTCAATCTATAGGTATTATCTGGTGATGGAGTATGGAATAGGTTGCTATTACCATTGTTCGATTCTAAAGCAAAACAATATTTGGTTATATATGAAAGGGCGTACGTTTATATGTCGAGGCCCTAAATCCGATCTTCAGAAGGACTTCACTGTCCACCGAGAGTTTAAATCCTGGTGGTAATTTCTTAGTCAAGATCATTGAACCCGGTTTTGTTCTAAACTTTTGTCTAGCTTCCATCAGCTTTGATTCTTTTTCTAATTTTTTATTTTATTTCTTTACTACTATTTTGTTATTATTGTTCTAGTGAATCTCTTGTTCGGGCAGCCTTTCAGTGTATGCAGCTTATCGTCACAGATTTTCTTCCCATCATTCCGATTCCATACCTGCCACTTATTGTAGAAACAGTTGGACGCTTTGGATCCCAAACTCAGGAACTAAACGTTTCGTTGCCCTCGATTGGAATGCTTGTGAGTCATCTTTACCTTAGTCTTATGCTCATAGTTCATGTTCAAGTATATTTGCATCTTATGTATTTTATGTTTGCTCAAATTCCTTCTATATTTCGTGTTTCATCAGAATTAAAAAAGTTTCTCTTCAGTGATGTTAAATTAAATCTATTGAACATATATAGAAGCTGCACGGTTTATGGAATAAGAATAAAATACGTTCATTTGCTCCGATTACTATTGCTGCTACTGATAAAGCTAAATTAACCTCTGTATAAGAAAGGCGATAAGAGTGAGTGTCGTATTTGTCGAGGCATTAGTCTGGTCTCTTAAGATAGCAAATTATTTAGTAATATGATAACTTTTTAGACTGAGAGATGCTGTAGACAAAGTTTTAAGAGAAGAACAGAGCGGTTTTAGAAAAGGTAGATGTGTCGATCCAATTTTCACTCTTAGGTTAATAATTGAAAATTCCTCAGTTTTATAGATTATGAGCAAGCTTTCGATTCTGTTGATAGAAGAGCTTAACAAAGGACTTCTTTTGGTTTAAATTATAAGCAGTTCTTTTGGTTTAAATTAAAATAATTTGCCGGTTTTTGTTCAGAGATACACTTCGCTATATCTCTAATTCAAGCCAAGGCTGAGTCCAAAGGTCTCGTGGCAGTGCAGTCCGGACAAGACAGCGTAGGGACTGTAGCAAGTGTTTCTAAGAAGCTCCGGGTTCTTACGATAGTAAATTCAAATTTAAAAATTTGGCTGACCTGGGAGAGGTCAGACCATGGAGTCCTTGGAGAGTAAGAAGAAAGAAAAAAATAATAAAAAAAATTTCCATTTGCAATGTTTCATAAATAAAACAAATATAATATCGACCAAAATGAACAAGCCCAAAATATCCTTATAATAATTCATTATATTCCTTTAATAACATCATGAATTTTAACATAAAGAAGCAAAATAAAATATAAAATTTTGAAAAAAATGGCGCTAAGCTATTTCAACATGGAAACGATAAAAATTGGAAAAATACTTCACTAGAAAAACTAGAACATCTAGAAAAACAAATACCTTCATTTTAGTAAATTATTACATTATAAAAATTCAAGAGTACAGATATTGAAGTTCTCTTAACTAATTTCTCTGAGTGTATTATATTTATTGTACATTATGGTTCGACCTGTCAAACAGTTCGTGGTAACGAAATGTATTTACGGACCGACCCGGCTCAATGGTAACCGAAACTCTAAAAAACGGGATTTTGATACCAATAGATACATCAAAAGAATCAGATTTTAATTCTGATTTCAAATATATAAGTTTCATTAAGTTTAATCTTACCCATCAAAAGTTACGTGCCTGAGAAAATTTGCAAATAATAGAAAACTTGAGAACACTTTTAATCAATATGAAACGCTAACAAGTACAGGCCAAACTGAAGCGCTGATTGTACCAGAGAATAAGGAGACGAAATTTATTGTACGTGCTTTTCCTCGGAAAGTTCGAGAAATTTTAGTAGAATATCAAAAACCAAATGTCGGAATGCACTTCCCATTTGATGACGAAATATTTGTTGCTGCGGTAAGAATAAAAAAGACTAAAAGAGAGAAGAAAGATATTAAGCGGAACTACAATAAAGAAAGGCAGTCGAAGATGGACACTGGAGTCCAATTCAGATTTCATGACGATTTATTTAATGCTAGTACAAAAACAAAAGAAAACTAAGAGAGAGAAAAGATATATTAAACGGAGCTACAATGAAGTAATGCAGTCAAAGATGGTGGACACTGGAGTCCAAATCAGATTTAACGATGATTTATTATTTTGTGCGAATGACAAAATTGAGAAAAGTAGAGATGAAAAGAGGAGTGTAAAAAAGAGAAAAAATTTGGAGATTCAGCCAGCAGTAGCGAAAAATAAAATGTTGGATGGGCTGTGCCTTGATAACATAAATAATAGGGGGGAAAAAGAGTTCAAAGACCCATGGGGAATAAAACAAGATGGTTACAAGATAAAAATGAATGACCTACAACGGGTTGGGGGAAAGTTGGGAGATATTGAATGTCGAGTCAGATTGGAAAAACTTGAAAAGGAATCTGAGATTGGTATTATCAACTCAAAAGATATGTCGATCCTTTATGAGTGGGAGGGATCCCTTGGGGAAGATCCCCTGCGGGAAGTCACGAGAGATAGTCCTTTTCCTAAATGCACAACTGGCGGATAAGTAGTGAACCCTTTACGGAGGTTTTGCCTCTCTGATCTGGAGACCTTGGGGGATACTCTCTCTCAGTCACTTCATACTTCACCCAAGCCTTTGTCCAGTGACCCTATTCATAGTCGTTATTCTTCATGGGAACCGACAATTATTTCCGGCAAATTGTATTCAGTGGGAGATGCATCCAAATTTAATTTGCAATTAGCATCAATTCATATTCTTCATTTAATTATCCCAGGGGAGGGAACCCAGAAAAAAGGCGATTCATAGTTCGCTCAAAATTAGACGTCATTACCAGTACCCTTATCGTTTTCACGGGCCTTTGTATTTTTGGTCTTGGATTGTTTGAAATTATGCCAAGGGGTAATTTACTTTTTAGTTAAGATGTGGGTTGTTTCTACAGATGGATATTAAGAGGCTAGTGCAGCCAAAATTTTTCATGATGGCTGGCATCATCGAAAGTGCCAGGAACTGATTCTTTGCTCCTCTCAAATGTAAATTCGTGAGAGCGAGAAAATTTTTGTTTTAGATTGTGTTGCGCACAATGAATTTCTACGAATCTTGGGGACTTCAATTTTCAAAACCAAATGCAAATGTTATACGATCTAGACCATGGTGGTTCTACGGTAGAGACGTGGGAATGACGACGAATCCTGAAGCGGTGGAAGTACACACTGGTTGAAGAGAGAAGATACAAGTTTAATAAATTTAACACGGACTTGTAGAAGATTTTGAAAGGAACAACTTGACTTTTAAGTTTTTCTCCTAATTAGTTCAAAAAAGACATTTTCTTCAGTTTATTTAAAAGTTGTTACTATCAGTTTTATATTAGTAACTCCTGAACAGATGCTGATCAATGTCAGTGATTAGCCCGATTTTTCCCCCACTAATTTTTAGGATGAGGTCCATCACTAGCTGAGGCGAAGAAAAATAATAACCCACATCAAGATGAAATTCCTAGTAGATTGTATCCGTATTTTTACACATAATGTCTAACAGAGTTAACACGTCACTCGAAAAATACAGCTTGCGGTAGTCAAATCCATTTATACACACTCCTTATACCCAAAATATTTTAGCCCAACTGTATTCCTCGGGGGTGGAACGATCGCACAATGTTAACTAGATGTTTATTAAGATCATTGGCTGTGTGCTCAGGCGGTTCATCCAGTATAAAATCAAGGTCTTTGCACGAGCAATCCCCTATTCCTTTCATTTTCTTAAACCATTGCTGATGTTTGCTCTGTTTTAAGCAATTTAATCTATTCTTACCATAATGAGGAGCAGTACGACTTATTTCTTTCTTTCTTTTTTTTTTTTACGGAGGGCTAAGGCATCATCTTTCTTTCCAAGGCAAAAAAAGGTTTAGTTTCAAATGGATTAGCCTTTTTGTTTTTTCGTTAATGTAATGTTCATCTGGGAAACATACCTTCTTGGTAACCTTTGCGAAATTGTTTTGGTAATTTGTCAATAATTTGGTTTGAAACAAACTAACATCTGAATTAAGGTTTACACACGATAAAACACCATCCCAACTCTCAGACGTAATTCAGGATTCAAAATCAAAAAGAGCATGACTTGTTATCGGTCGGTACGAAAATTCAGGAACTGAATGATTTGTTTTAAAAACTAGCAGTGGTTTAAATTATAGCATAAATTGATAGCTACCATCGAGAGTGGGAAGGATAGTTGGAGTGTTGTAAAAGGTTTTAAAGTTGGTGCAAATAACATCCAAACTAGTTCCACCTTTGGTAGGAGAGAATATAACAATTTGCCTAAGCTTTTGATCTTTCCACAAATAATTCTGACAGTTTGTTTGTGTCTTCTGCAAAAATCTGCAACTTTGTATTTTTTGCCAGAAGAAAAATATACGAATATAGAAGTTAGTTACGTAAGTTAATTTGTAAAGACATCCATTTAGTAAAAGAAAAGTAAAATTTTTATGCAAATAACTTTCCCAGGAATCCTGTCCCCTTCGTAGATCAATAAAATTTTACCGTTAGTATTTAGTGCGCACGTGCAAATCTTGTCTCGGAGTCAATAGGCTTAGAAGCATCCCCTGATTGACCTTGAAAATGGTGTCATTGACTCTGTTCCGTTAGATTATAAAATAGATGGCATCAGTGGTGCCCCCCTGGACTAATACCTAGATACCTACTGGCTAGTGCCCTTTTTAATAGTTGAAAGCGATTGGAGGGCAACCAGCCCCCCCCCCCTCCACTACGCCCATCATTTCCCCAAACACACCCAATAAAAATTTTGAGATAGCCATTTTGTTCAGCGTAGTTGATTTCCAGATAGAAAATATGTTTTTGAGGAAGATATTACACCACAGCCCTCAGAGCAAGGGTTTTAAGTTAAGCCCTGGGGGCATATAAGCTTTTTAAAGAAGGCGTTGTCGTATAAACTTCAAAAAAGCTCATTCGATTGAAAATTCAAAGGGCTAGTGCCCTTTTTAATATTGGAAATTGATTGGAGGGCAACTACCCCCCCCCCCCCCCCACGCCCATAATTCCCCCAAAGACATCCAATAAAAAATTTTAGAATAGCTTTTTTGTTCAGCTTAGTTGATTCCCAGATAGAAAATATATTTTTGAAAAGGACACTCCCCCATAACCCTCAGGGCAAGGGTTTTGTAGTTATGCCCTGGGGGTATATAAGAACGATGTTGGCACAATGTATTATTTATTATTTTTTCCTTTAGACCAGGGCACTTCATATCGAAGAATTTGTCGTAGAAACTTCGAAAAGGGTTCTTTCAGTTGGAAATCGGAGTGGCTTGTGCCCTTTTTAATAGTGGAAAGTGATTGGAAGGCAACTAACACCCCTTCCACGCCCAACATTTCCCGAAACACATCCAATCAAAATTTTGAGATAGCCATTTTGTTCAGCGTAGTTGATTTCCGGATATAAATTATGTTTTTGAGGAGCACACTCCCCCACAGCCTTCAGGGCAAGTTTTTTAAGTTATGCCTGAGGATGGCTTCAGGACAAGAGTTGTAAGTTATGCCCTGGGGCATGTAAGGTTTTTATAGATGGTGTTGTCGTGAAAACTTCAAAATAGGCTCATTCGATTGGAAATTCAAAGGGCTAGTGCCCTTTTTAATAGTCGAAAGTGATTGGAGGGCAACTAACACCCCTTCCACGCCCACCATTTCCCAAAACACATCCAATCAAAATTTTGAGATAGCCATTTTTTTTTCAGCGTAGTTGATTTTCAAATATAAATTGTGTTTTTGAGCAGGACACTCCCCCACAGCCTTCAGGGCAAGGGTTTTAAGTTATGCCCTGGGGATGACTTCAGGACAAGAGTTGTAAGCTATGCCCTGGGGCATATAAGGTTAATAGAGAAGGTGTTGTCGTAAAAACTTCAAAAAAGGCTCATTCGATTGGATATTCAAAGGGCTAGTGCCCTTTTAAATAGTCGAAAGTGATTGGAGGGCGACAAACCCCCCTCTCACGCCCACCTTTTCCCCAAACACATCCAATCAAAATTTTGAGATAGGCATTTTTCAACGTAGTTTTAAGTTCTGTAAATTAAGTCTTTGAGGATGACAACCCCCTCAAAGCCCTAAGGGCAAGGGTTGAAAGTTATGCTCTGGGGGATATAAGGTTTTTATAGATCGCGTTGTCGTAGAAACTTCAAAAAAGGCTCATAGAATTAAAAATTGAAATGGCTAGTTCCCTTTTTAATAGTCGAAAGTAATTGGAAGGCAACTAACACCCCTTTCACGCCCACGAATGTCCCAAACACATCCAATTAAAATTTTGAGATAGCCATGTTGTTCCTCGCATTTTAAAGTTCTGGAAAGTAGGTCTTTTAGGATGAAAACCCCCTCAAAGCCCTCAGTGCCAGGGTTGTAAGTTATACCCTGGGGGCATGTAAGGTTTATATAGAAAGTTGTTGTATAAATCATAGGCCTAAGTAAAGAACGATGTTGGCACAATCTATATTTTTTTTCATACCAGGTCACTTCGTATCGAAGGAGTTGTTGTATAAACTTCGAAAAGGGCTCATTCGATTGGAAATTAGAGTGGCTAGTGCCCTTTTTAATAGTCAAAAGTGATTGGAGGGCAAACAACCCCTCCCCCCACGCCCATCATTCCCCCAAACACAACCAATCAAAATTTTGAGGCAAAATTTTGCCATTTTGTTCAGCGTAGTTGATTTCCAGATAGAAAATATGTTTTTGTGGAGGACACTCCCCCACATCCCTCAGGGCAAGGATTTTAAGTTATGCCCTGGGGGCATATAAGAACGATGTTGGCACAATGTATTATTTATTAATTTTTTTCTTTAGACAAGGGCACTAGAGCTTTTAATTTTCGTTAAAACGAGCCCTCTTCTGATGCTCTAGGCCCACTGGGTCGATACGATCAGCTATTGGGAAAAATAAACATGCAATCATTATATTTCTTCTGGAAAAAAATAATGCAAATACCTCATTTTATCAGATAGAAGTTTGAAATCTCTGCAGTAGGGTTTTCTGATACTCTCAATCAGTGTGATTTTCCTTCAGATTCTATGACTTTTAGGGGGTGTTTAAACCCTTTTTGGAGAATCTGGCAAATTTTCTCAGGCTCGTATCCTTTGATGGGTAAAACAAAACTTAATTAAATTTATATATTTGAAATCAGTGGCGGACCCAGGGGGGCGCCCCCCTGACGTAGTCTAAAGTAGTGTAATTTACTTAATTAACTCAAGTTTGCGTTAATTAAACTTGCTCCTAACTTGCGTTAGGAGCAAGTTTAATTAACGCAAACTTGAGTTAATTAAGTAAATTACACTACTTTAGACTACGCTAGGGGCGCCCCTGGGTCCGTCACTGATTTCAAATATATAAATTTGTGGTTGATGTTGTTTAGACCAGGGCACTTCGTATCGAAGTGCCCTGGTCTAAACAACATCAACCACAAAAAAATAGTATATTATATCCACATCAATCTTTACTATAAAAATATCAAGCCTTCCAATGATTCTCGACGATTAAAAAGAGCACTAGGCCTTTGGATTTCCCATCGAATGAGACCTTTTGGAAACGATAACGCCTTTTATAAGCACCTCATATGCCCAAAGGGCATAAAACAACCTTTACCCAAAGCTTTGTTAGGGCGGTTGTCATCCTTTAAGACCGAATTTCCAGAAATTTCAAATACATTAAACAAAATGGCGATCTCAAAATATTGATTGGATGTATTTGTAAAAATGGTGGGTGTAAGAGGGTTGGTAGTCGCTCTCCGATCACTTTCAACTGTTACAAATTAACCTAGCCCTTTCAATTTCCAATCAAATGAGTTCTTTTGAAGTTTTTACGACAAAACTTTCAAAAAAATCTTATATGCCGCCAAGGCATAACTGACAACCGTTGCCCTGAGCGCTGGGAAAGTGTCATTCTCAAAGACCTAATTTCAAGAAATTTATACTACGCTGAACAAAATGACTATCTGAAAATTTTGACTGGATTTGTTTGGAGGAATGGTGGGCGTGAGAAGGGGGTTAGTTACCCTCCAATCGCTTTCGACTATTACAAAGGGCACTAGCTCCTTTTGAAGTTTTACGACAACTCTATCATTAAAAACCTTATATGCCCCAGGGCAGAACAAACAAACTTTGCCCTTGGAGCTCTGGGGGGTTTGTCATCCTTAAATACATAATTTTCAGAACTTTCAACTACGTTGAACATAATGGCTATCTCTAAACTTTAATTGAATGTTTTTGGGGAAATGGTGGGCGTAAGAGGTGGTTTAATTACTCTCCACTCACTTTTGACTATTATACAGAGCAATATCAATTTCCAATCAAATGAGCCCTTTTTGAAATTTCTACAGCAACTTTCTATATAAACTTTATATGCCCCCAGGGTATAGCTTACAACCCTTGTACTGAGGGCTCTGAAGTGGCTATCATCCTAAAACACCTAATTTCAAGTATTTTCAACTATGTTGAACAAAATGGATATCTCAGAATTTTGATTAGATGTGTTTGGGGAAATGGTGGGCGTGAGAGGGGCGTTAGTCGCTCTCTAATCAATTTTGACTATTATAAACGGCACAAGCCACTCCAATTTCTAATTGAATGAGCCTTTTCGAAGTTTCAACGACAACATTTTTGATATGAAGTGCCCTGCTCTAAATGGAAAAAATAATAAATAATACATTGTGCCAACATCGTTCTTATAAGCCGCCAGGGCATAACTTAAAGCCCTTGCCCTGAGGGTTGTGGGGGAGTCTCCTCCTCTTTACTAAGTACCCATTTCTTGTCTCGTTCTCAAGTGTACCCGTTCTTTACTTAGGCAGCACGATCGCCCTGCGTATGATTTATACGACAACCTTCTTTATAAACCTTTTATGCCCCCAGGGAATAACTTACAACTCTTGCACTGAGGGCTCTGAGGGGGCTATCAGACTAAAAGACCTAATTTTCAGAACGTTCAACAACGTTGAACAAAATGGATATCTCAAAATTTTGCTTGGATGTGTTTAGGAGAATGGTGGGAGTAAGAGGGGCGTAGTAACTATCGAATCACTTTGAACTATTAAAAAAGGCATTATTATAAAAAACGGCAACTATTAAAGGTCTTTTTTGAAGTTTCTAAGACAACTTCTTCTATAAAAAAAAAACTTATAATCCCCCAGGGCATAACTAAAAACCCTTTCCCTGAGGGTGGTGGAGAAGTGTCCTCCTTAAAAACATATTTTCTATCTGGAAATCAGCTTCGCTGAACAAAATAGCAATATCAATATCTTGATTGGATGTTTTTTGGGTAATGATGGGCCTCACGGGGTGGGGGGGGGATAGTTGCCATCCAATCACATTCGAATATTTAAAAGGACACTAGTCCTTTGATTTTCCATTTCTAATGAGCCTGTTTTGAAGTTTCTACGACAACACCTTCTATAATACCTTATATTTCCTCAGGACATAACTTAAAACCCTTGCCCTGAGAGTTGTGAGGGAGTTACCCCTTTAAATTACCAATTGAATGAACCTGTTTTGAAGTTTCTACGGCAACGCCTTCTATAAAACCTTATATGCACTCAGGGCATAGCATAAAACCCTTGCCTTGAGGGTTGTGGGGGAGTGTCCTCTTCAAAAACATATTTTCTCTCTAGAAATCAACTACACCGAACAAAATGGCCATCTCAAAATTTTGATTGGATGTGTTTGGGGGAATGATGGGCGTAGGGGGGGGATGACTAGTTGCCCTCCAATTACTTTCGAATATTAATAAGGGCACTAGAACTCTCTTCCAATCAAATGAGCCCCTTTTAAAGTTTCTACGTCAACCAATTCCATATGAATTGCCCTGGTCTAAAGGAAAAAATAAATAAATAGTACATTGTGTCAACATCGTTCCTATATGCCCTAGGGCATATCTTAAAACCCTTGCCCTTAGGGTTTTGGGGAGTGTCCTCCTCAAAAACATGTTTTCTTTCTGGAAATAAAATACGCCAAAAGAAATAGCTATATCAAAATTTTGATTAGATGTGTTTTGGGGAATGATGGGCGATGGGGAAGGCTAGTTACCCTCCAATAACTTTCGACGATTAAAAAGGGCACTAGCCATTCCAATTTCCAATCGAATGAACTCTTTTCGAAGTTTCTACGACAACTCCTTCGATACGAAGTGCCCAGGTATGGAGGAAAAGAAAGAAAAAAACACACTGTGCTCACACAGTTCTTTACTTAGGCATTGGTAGCGCGCTGCCTATGATTATAAAATTATAACTAACTGTGATGTTTTCTTATTTTTGATTATTTTAAATCAAAATCAAAGAATAAACGATATTAGAATGTTATAAGCTACAGTGATGACAGTGGGCAAATATGGCTCTGAAGTATGGACGCTCCGAAAAACGGATGAAGATTTGCTAGATGTTTTCCAGTGAAATTGCTTAAGGATTGTTCTGGGTACCCGGCTGACTGACCGTATCTCAAACAATAGGCTATACGAAAAATGTAGTTCAATACTGTTCTCTAGGTCTATAATAAAAGAAAGATTGAGGTGGCTAGAACACTTTGTACGGATGAAGGATGACAGATTTTCAAAAAATTTTCTTTTTGGCCATCCGTCTAGGACTTAACGGAAAGCAGGTCGTCCTCGTCTGGGGATGGAGGACGTCATAAAGAAAGGTTTAAAGGAAATGGGAATGTCATGGGAGGGAGTAAAAAGGGAGGCTTTGAATAGATTGGAATGGAGGAGCAGCGTGCGTAGTTCGGTTGGCCTCGGTCGGCTTGGTCCTGCCGTGATTTGTTAGTAGTAGTAGTAGTAAATAGAGGGACAAGCTCAAAGGTAGAGGAGTAAAGTAATGTTTATCTTCCTATCCGCAAAAGGAACGAACAATTAATTGACAAACAAATGAGGATTAATTATATATTATTGCAAGATATAAATGATTTCTCTAAATACATCCACTCAAAACAGCTTCTACCAACCATATTGGCCATAAAAATTTAAGGAAATTAAGAGAAGCAAATAAGGAACTGAATAAAAAGTAAAACTATTTAAAACCAAACATGATCAAAACTAAATATAAAAACTAAAATTCCCAATTGAAATTGAACACTGAAGTCAAACTTCGAATAAGAAAATTTAAGGAAATGAGTAAAAAAAATATATTTTTGAACAGATTGGGACAGTGGAGGAGCAAATTCAGATTGTGCTAGCATCAGGTGTATTGGTGTTACTGTAAGTGTCAGACGTAGTAATAGTTATTTTTATAGTTAGGACAGTTGCATTTTCAGGACATTCCTATTAAATAGTAAATAATTACAATCGAAAATTACTTGAAAGTCTCTTAATCTTTGTCTTGAAACACTGCTATCGCTTCGTCTGTAGGACCTGGAATTACGACGCAGAAATTGGCTGGTTCTAGTCTTTCCATTACTGTTTCCATGCAAAGTTTCACTGTCAGTTTCAGCACTGGAAATTGGCAATATAAGCACTTTTGACAAGAACGAGATCATCTCATTCATGGTATAACTGCCACTACTATTAACAAAAAATCAATGCAATTTTAATAAATAACAATGGAGTGGAAGGATGCTAGCTGATAGTGCTGAACTCTCAAAAGAAATGTACTTGGTGCAAATTATTCAAAAAAATCTTATTTGACAACCTTTCACAAACGCTTACTCTCTACTCGGGGGAGTATCATACAACGACCACAAAAATCTAACATTTTCATTTTAATGTCTCAAGAAAACCTTGCATGATAGGCATTTTGATTTTGCACAAAAATAATAATAAATTCAGCAAACAAAACTAAAAAATAATGAGTTTTTTTTGTTAACCCAGCGTTATCAGCGATTTTCTCAGCTTTAGTATTTTCATTTCGACTAAGTTCGCACGGAGTTTATTATGCCCAACCTAGATTTTCCAGACTCAATGCACAGGCGCAACCACTCGGCGTTAGAGCCCGTCACAACCGAGATCGAATTTCTGGACCAACCGAGTTTTTCTGTATTTCTCTGAACATTTTTCACCGATATAGCAGCTCTGTCAGAACATTTCAACACATGCATAATTTGCTCACAGAATAGATTCATTAGTAATCGCTATTTACTTAGATTTGTTTTTTACAAGATTTATTTGAATAAGCAGCGGAATTTTAATCTTATTCAGAATGTGGTCGCAAAGCACAACATAAACAATAATCCGTTAAAGAAAATAAAATTTCAAGATTGTGTTATAACCACTGACATCGATGCAAAATAAAGAAAACAAGAAGTCACGAATTGTGCGTAGAGATTGTCAAATCTTCCTCTTTTTTTTAATTCGCTAACCAAGTTATACAGAATCGTAAAATCAGGAGAGTTAGATCATGAACTATCAAAAAAAGCCATACTTTTTTCTTTATGACAAAGAGAGAAAAAAAAAAATAAAACAACATTTTGATAGGTAAAAGATATTTATCAAGACCAGTAAACTCTACACTGCGGAGCATTTTTTGAACACTTCAAAAGCATAAATTGCCGAGTTTTACTTCAACAACTTGCATAGTAGCTTTTCAAAAGGCTTCAGTGTACCCTAAGTCCCAACAATCTAGTGATCAAGATAAAAAGGTTTAGACGATGATTGAACACACTAGCCGACTTTATCAAGGAGGAAAAAAGCGATTTCTGGTAGCCAGTTAAATGGAGATGTGTTTTCACCCAGAAGGTTCACGAATTCAATTTTGGCCTTTTACCAGGATAAAAATTATTTTTACACCCAGTCAAGACTTAGCTCGTACTTACATCATACATGGATCTAAAATAAATATCCACATTAGTATACATATAAAGTATAAAATTTTACATATATAGTAGAAAGAAACACTCAATTTTGTATTTCAACTGAGTTAATTTCGTAACTCAGTTTAATTACTTTTATTTACTTTTCTCTCTTTTAATTACTCCAAAAATAATATCCCGCTTAACTCGAAAAATTATGTTTCTTGCTTGATTATTCTTTCAAACTTAATAATAAACGGATTATTTTACAATAAAAATTATTAATACGTTGACTCGAGGTCAAACATTTACATATAACATTAAATCACTAGTTAAAACTTAAAGTTGATAAAAACATAGTATATATATATATATATATATATATATATATATATATATATATATATATATATATATATATATATATATATATATATATATATATAAGCATTGTGTAATAGTTTACATAAGTATTTTTTTTTTAATTCGCAAAACTAGATAGGATATTTAACTACTGTTTAAAACTTAAAGCATTAAAAAAATAATACACGGTATAGATAAGCATTGGAATTAATTCCAATTATTGTTTTGTTAATTGTTTATGAAGTATTAATGTAGATCACTTCTTGAATGATACAAAAATAAAAAAACACAAACCCTCAACATTTAATTCACTCTATTTACATGGATAGTTTAGGATATATATATGTATATATATATTAACAAAAGTTATGTTGATACATAACTTAATTGTTAAAAACAAATAATAATTATGTACTTTAATAATTTATTTAATCGCTGCAATATTTATTCGTTGTACAACTTTTAAATAAGTCCGTCAAGACTTTTATATGATAAGTCCTAACTGTAACTAAAATATTTACAAAACAAAAACAACTCCAAGAAATAGGTTTCAGAAAATGTTTTTGGATAAAAAGAATTATTAGAATCAAAGCTTAACTGCCGAATGAAACATACGCCGATTGCACATAAATCTTTTTAGTGATAAAAACAATAAAGATCGAATAAAATCTTAAAAATTTATATTAATATAAGTATTATAATCTTGTGCTACTGACAGTTTGTATAATATGATACAGTAAAATTTTACTAGTTTGAGAAAATTTGCCTGATTTTCGAAAAAGGGGAGAAACCACTCCTAAGAGTCAAAGAATCCTAACGAAATTCGTGCCATAAAAGTCACCATTTCATAAAAAACGCGTGACCATTGTGGTTTCTTTCTCATATCTGTAAAATGTATACGTTTGTACTTTTTTAAAGACTAACTATCAGGGCAGCGGGTTTTGTTTACGGAGTGTTATCTTATCACAAAACTGTTCCTCTCCCCTCCCGAGAGGACTCATTTGAATTAAAATCAAAAGTTCTAATGCCATATTTAATTTTGTAAAAAAGATTCGAGTACCCCCCCCCCCTCCCACGCCCCCTTTTCTCCACAAGTTCACGCAACACATTTTAAGAGGTCTATGGGGCGGATACGTTTAGAAAAGTTACAAAACTCTTAAATGTTCTAGACTATGCGCATAAGACCACCGTTAAAGTTTTAGATGAATTTAAGTTAAAAATGTTACAACTATGGTAATAGCGCCTTTGTCGTGTTACTTTGTTTCGCGATTTATGTTTATTATGCGGTAGGTCTTACGGGATGGGCAGGATCTGGTTTTGACTTTTAAGAGTGTATTGCTATTTCACGTAGTTACTCGTTAAGTTACATTTTTACACTGTGAACCTTGACAGAATTTCTATAAAAGATTACTTTATTTGTCAGACTGTCTCTTGACCTCATCAATGGTTCTCGTGAATTGGTTCCTAATTAAGTGACCTGTTAACTAGTAAGAGTGTGGTTATTGTTTTAACAAGTTTTACAAATCAAGACTCTTTGGGGAGTTATCGTAGTGCGATTACAATCGAGTCAACATTAAGTCTTATCCAAATGAAAGTATGCTAAAGAGAATGTTTCAGGCTGAATCTTTTACGAGAACTTTGACATATCCGAGTATGATTGTACGAGGTTAGATGCTGTTAAATAATACACATTACTTTTTTTCCGCTCTGGGTAGTATGATTACCTTTGCTAGAAGGGTTTTCCATTAAGGTGAGATAATTGTTCATTGAGAATGAGCCATATTTACGTGCATTATTGGAAAAAATAAAAGAAATTAAGTAAAAAAAAAAATAAACTTCAAGCACGTCGCAATTTTAAAAAAAACCAATCTAATTAATTAGTAATTAAAGATAGTTTGGTTGTTAAACGACCTCAATGTATAGTATAGATCAGATTTTCAATAATAATAAGACAATGATAAGTGTCAATATCCAGCATATACTGAGGAGCTGAAGACAGCAACTCAAGGCTTGATAAAGAGTCAGAATAAACTATAATATTATTTGAATTAGCAATCAAGGGTTTGTTTTCCATTGAAGTCATATCAATTGGGGGGGAATATTTTTCCCCTTTAGATTTTGAAAACCACATTTTTTTCTTTTGCATATTTTTTGATCAAAATATTTTTGGTATTTACAATGAAAAACCCACCCCCAACCCTAGATTTTTGAAAAATTACCCCCTTCCCTAAATTTTCGTGAATCGATGCCACTATTTCCTTGTTCTTCATCCTAAGGGACTGTAATTGTCCTAGATGGGGTTTTGAATATGGTGATTCCAATTGCACATTTTCATTTTGATCCGACGCCATTTTCAAATATTTCAAGCTCTTTCGAAATTACCCTAAATTTGTTTCACAATAACCTTTTGCTGTTAAGACTGACTGAAATAATAGTTACAATTCTGATCAGCTCCAAATGGCAATTTTTCCTCATTAAATTTTATTTTTCTGAAGCGTGTTTTTAAAGTTTTGGTTACTATGGGTCACGGTTGGCTTCCACCAGAAAGATTTTTTTATTAACCTTTGTGCATTTGAACTTAAATAATAAGCTTTACAAACAATATTTGTCTATCAATTATATAAAACTAAACAGCCCTATAAAGCAATAATATGGTGCCCGGTGTAGGCAGGCATCACAGTTAAGTTTAAGTTGATTATCATACAAAATAAGGACATTATCAGTTGCAAATGAGTGTGAGCAATGCAAAGTTAATCAAAAGAGACATGAATCCTATAGGCCACATTACCTAAATCTCTCTCTCTCTCTATCTATTTGCTATAGTATCTCTCTCTCTCTCTCTCTCTCTCTCTCTCTTAAAGTCAAACACCCCGAAAAAAAGACAAAAATAGATTTATTTATTTAAGTTGGAGATTTTGATGGATAAATTTCTCGCTATCTCTTTTGCGCACTCACTCTCTCTCTATCTAACTCTCTCTCTATATCTCTCTCTCTCTCTCTCTCTCTCTCTATCTCTCTATATGAATCCCTATCTATAACGTCACGTAAACCACCACGAACAAGCGACCCTTCTTTGTCTGGTTAAGTCTTTTTAGTTTTCGAACCGATAACACCACACACGGCATCTAAAGTAATAAACAACACACACTAGCACCATATAAAGTTGGTGCGATTGTTCGGTGGTTTAGGCGGTAAGAGAGAGAGAGGGAGAGAGAGAGAGAGAGGCTAATAAGCTAATCGGAGATATAGAGAGAGATATACACAATCTATATATCAATCTCTATCTAAAAAACTAGACCCTCTAGATAAACATATGTCAATCTCTTTTTTGTCTGCCGGTCTGTCTATATCAAGGTCGGGCCCGCCCCTCTGGACTTTTTCAACTATGGTTAGTTGTATTGTAATGTGTGTGTCGTATAAGCTATCCAGGTTAGTTAGATATATAGATATTTATCTCTTTTCGTTTAAAAAGAGAGAAAGAGAGGTCTTTAGAGAGAGAGAGGTATTTAATTACGGAGTTCTGTATACGTATATAAACAACTACAAAAACATATAGAGATACAAACACATACGTTCTGTATCGCTATATAGAGTACTAAACTTTAGTATAATCTATTTATAGATTTCGGATAAAATCTTTCTGGTTTATAGTTTGAGTGAGAGCGAGTGAGATAGAGAGAGAGAATTAGAAGGCCCCAAACCGGAACTTTTGGCTGTTTGTTAGAAGTAACTTTTTTTCTTCAAAGCTCGTTATCTATCGCTCTTTCTCAAAATATATATCACAATATAGTTACGACTAAAAAAACGAACTAAAGAAACAACGTGATATGTTTATATTCGTTGTTGTTTAGTTTCAGATATAAATGTTCGCTCTTTTTATAGAGAAAGAGAGTTAGAGATAGAGAGATATAAATAGAGCGAGATATCTAGATATATAGATAGAGATAGAGAGAGAGAAATAAATTTATCTATATGGATTTGAGAGTGAGATAGAGAGATAGAGAGAGATAATCTATATCTGAACTAGGATTTAGAGCAAAAATAAAGTGTCAGTGGCTCTGTCTCGTGTTTACTTTGTATTAAACTCTTATTTTTAAATACTGAAAGCTCAGAATACATTCTGACAGCGGCACTAAATATTGATGAACCTTTAATGCATTGCAATCAGAAGAACCGGTAGGATGGTCCAATTAATGGCATGCTCATTGAGGAGATCTGAAACGGTAATTAACTACTTACAAGTCAAAAACGTATGATCTCCTTCGGAATATTATAGGGAGGGTATGGTTCTTGCTAGAGTATGCCATAGAAACCGTGGTTATGAAACTGGTAAATCCTGAACCAAGAATCCGGTTGCAAAAAATAACCACATTTTTGGAATCGAGAGACTCAAATTATTCAGAAAAGAGATCTTAAACTCGGTCATCGGTCATTCTAAAAATTTTTGTTTGATATTCAGCTGTTCACACTAACTTTAAAATAGACCCGAAGGTGACATACGTAACGGATGAAACACGAAGGAGGAAGAGGAACTTCTTATACATCTTGTCACAGACAGCTTCACATCGAATAAAATGAATTTCATACGAAATCTTTATGCAGGAACAAAATTGAATAAAATAACAATTACTACAATGTCAAATTTTTTACTATTCAATTAAAGGTGCTGAAGTCGGTAATATAATGTTATTTTAATTTGAATTAGATCTTCTGTCACTAATCTCAGACTGTTTGTTTGTCCAGTTATCTTTTGATGGATTGTTTTGACAAGTGTTTCACAGAGGCGTCACATTCATTCAAACCAATTTGAAAGTAATTTCGTCAAATGACATTTTGACCGTATTTCATAGCGACTGAACCATTTTCCGATTCTATTGTTTTAAAAAGTTTTTTCAATAATCAATTCTTCATTGCTGCATAGAAATTTATTTACCACGATTTAATGTCGTTCTTGTATACCGTCACCTATTATTTATCTTTGTTTATGGACCATTTCATTTAAAGCACGCTTCAAAAACCCCTAGACTTGCTTGTCTTGTGAGGAGATTACAAGTTCATTTTTTGTTAATATACTTTTATAAAACTATTTATTGACTACAGTAAGAATTTTCTATGTCCTTGGCTTAATTTTCTGTTTAAAGGAATGATATTGAGTCCTGGTTGAACTTCCTTGAAGTAATGATATTAGGGCTGTTTTAAAACATTTTTTAATAAAAAAAAAACCTTTCAGTTTTAATGATTGAATTTTAATGTAAGTTTCTTTTATATTGTTTTTTTTCTCTTCGTCTGTTTTGCTGAGGACGGCCCTTGGATATAGGGTCGAAATATTCATTTAAAGTTGCGTTCCACTGTCTTGTATAAAAAATTTCCCTGTTGTTCTACTTATTGTTTATGATGGAAAGGCAGTGTGGTCTTCGTCGCTATTTACTTGAATTTTAGAGTTTCAAATTTTCTGGTGAGTATCCTGTTATCTTTTTTAAGTCTTCGAATGTTTCATTAGTGAGACAATTCTTAAAAAGTATTTAGAAACTGCTAGTATTATGCTAGAGAACTAGATAAAATCTAATATTATAGCTAGTAAATGTTTTAGGTTGAAAGCACATTTCCACATTAAGTATCTAATCTTCTTTTATAACCAAAAATGGCTTTTTGTGTTTCCTTCATTTCTCTTTATGTCACATGGTATGATTCTTAAAAAAAAAAATAATTATTCTCGCGTATTCGTCATCATCATTTTATTTATAACCTGTCACAAAAAAAAATGGGCAGAGTCCAGAAAAAGACAGGGTAAAAATCAAGAAAGACAGAAAAAGAAACAACAGAAATAAAAAAATAGATTGAAAACTACGAACAAATGACAAAAAGAAATGACCAAAGATGGGAAAACTTCTGACATTCTGTAGAAAAATACCGAATACGCTTCTCAATAGCCCCAGCTGGGCTTACCAATTGAAACTTTCTATGTATAAAAGAGTTATTTGTCCATGTTGGTTTTCTGGACTTGAGGTAATGGTTAACAGAGACAGAAGGGTTCAGTCGTACTTCTATTCGAGTGGTGAAAGTCTTCGACTGTCGAAAGACGAACACCTGCGAAATCATTTGCCAAGAATGTTTTCATTAATCAAGAACGGAACTTAGAGGTTCGAAGGCGATCAGATACCGCCCTAGTTCTAACCATAAACGATGCCAACCAGCAATCCGCGGACGTTACTTGAATGCATCCGCGGGCAGCGTCCGTGAAACAACTGTGATTGGGGTCCAGGGGACGCATGGTTGCAAATCGTTAACTGGAAGTACGTGACGCACGGGCAACACCCGAATTTGATCGTAAATATGACTTTGAAACCACACTTGACACCTTACCCGGACCAGAGACGGTACGGTGTTAACTAGTGTGTTATAGGTCGGTTGACAGGTTGTGGTTGTGGCGGGACGGGCGGATGGGGGTTATCGAGGGTGATTTGAATGAACTTTATATACCGATAATCTATACATATCGAGATTATATTAAACAGCTTTGGGGATATCTCGTAGGCTATGTGCACTTGGAATCTTTCCCTCTTAGGGATATCACTTCAAGTAATGTTAGTAACGGCGCGGTCCGGTGCAACTCACAAGAGAAACTTGTAATCTAAACGCGTCCTCCCTGTCCGCGAGTACCTTGGCACCTATTCCCCTCGTCAGTGGGTGGGAGGTTCGACTGACAGGATCCCCATGAAACATGACTCCCTCGTAAGCGCTCGTAATACGGGTGATTCGATTATGACACGGCCCGTTTACCCAACCGCCCGTCGCTACTCACGTTTTACTTTTTTAGTGAGAACTTCGAACTACTCGCCAGGGCAGCCTCCGGGCCGCTCGGTGAGGTTTTGAATGTGGTAAAAAATTTATACAGGAGTGTACTTAAAATTCGTAAAAATTTGAAATTATGATAAACTTAGGACTGATCATTAGCGTTTGATAAACGAGAGTTCGTAGATTGGCCCCTCGGTTCAGTTGTTTTGTCGCCGAAGGGGGAGTTATAAACGGTAAATTTTGTTTATTTCTATTTTAACACTTATTTTTAACGCATGTGGATTATTTAAATTTTTATTAAGATTAAATTTTTGAAATAATAATTCACAAGTGCGTTCTATAATGAGGATTTAGGAAATGGGGGCTTTGAGGCAGTTATTGTGGGGATGAGAACCTGAAAGGTTTGTGTCTGACTCCGTGAAATATTGTGAGACGATTGACTGTGATGACGAGCTTAGCTGGCTCTGTAGTTTGGGCACTCAGAGTAGTAGAGCATGCAATGACGGGTAAGTTATACAGTCTCAATGGACTCACTGTGACGTCATGATGAGATGAACCAACAGTGAGGTTATTGTTGTTGCCCCAACAGCATATTTGTGTTGTGGTCCACAAGATGATAAACTGGGTATTGTCTCGAGGTCTTAGTGTCTGTATCCATAAGAATGATGGAGGTTTTGCTTTTGGAAGCACCAAGAGATTGGATCTTGCTTTATAATGGGGGCTCTCTGAGGAAATGAGCATGCAAAACTGGTGATAAATCTCTGTAGTTGTGTATTTTGTCTAAATTCATGCCATCTGAAATAGTGGACCTTAGATTACTAACACTGAGGCAGTTGCTGACACAGCACCAGTTTGGTGGGGCCCGGGTCGAACTCTCTACCCTAACTGCGGGCCCAAGTGGGGCAAGACGAGGTGAGATGCGTTTTATCAATTGAGTTGAGATTTGAAACAGTTTATACTAAGTAGTTTACATATTTTTAAAGCATTTATAATCGTTATTTATATATAAAATAAAACCATATATAGATCAAACTTGGTATATATCCTCATGGGTAAATCTTCTTTTCCAATAGTCTGGACAAATGCAAAAACGTTTGCATTTGTCCAGCCTACATATTTTACGATTTGATCTACATCAACTCCTCTTGCTATAAGGTCGGACGTTGAGGCAGACCGTGTGCTATGAGCACCATAAACACTGATATCTATACCTGCAAGATATAAAACTTCTTTTATCCATCTGGAAATAGATGACTTGGACGCAGCAGTATGAGGATTACGATATGTAAGAAAAAGTGCGTCGTTTCTATTTGGATATGATGGCATTCTAGTGTACCTAGATAGGTGCGTTACCGGACCCAGGGACGACTCTTTAAAAGGCCTGAAATTTAGTTACTAATTTGTGGCTGCCCGCGTTCGTTGTTTTTAACGACACATTGATTTGAAATTCAAAACTTCCATCGTCATTATGTATCATATTACTAAGTGATAAACTGGTCAAAAACTTAACTTTTTCACAAGCTGATAAAATCAACAAAACTGCTAATTTTTGTGTTAGTGTCTTTAATTGAAGATTTTTGATATCCCAAGCTGGCAGTCTAAAGAGATCGAATACACATTTTACATCCCAAATACTTGAAATCTTGGGTAGAGTAGGCCCTCTATTAAAGACACCTCTCATAAACTTCTTGGTGATGTGATTACTGCCTAACTGAAGGCTTGGTAAGATTGCCGATAAAGCACTCCTCGCAGTATTAATAGCACTGTATCCAACACCTGAGTGAAAAAGTTCCATAAGAAAGATCAACGTCTCCGGTAGAGTTGCCTCCAAGGCCTGGATTGTGTTTCTTCCACAAAAGTCGATTCTTTTTCAATGTAAACCCAGTACTGGCGCTTTGTCGAATCCCGCCATCCATCCATGATAATTTCGACTGTGGAGGAAGAATATCCTTGGTGGTGAAGCCCGTGCCGGAGACGACTCAAGCTGCTAGGCGTAACGTCTTGGACAATGGATGCTGCAAGGTCGGTTTCTGTGGGAGAGACAAAGTAAAAATATCATTTGGTAGAAATATTGGACTTCCTATTAAAAGCTTTAATAATAAGGGATACCATACTTGTGTGGTCCAGTTTGGAAAGATCAAAATACCAGTGGCCTGATCTGTTTCCACCTTCTGAAGGGTCGTCAGAAGTAAACTGAATGGGGGGGAATGCATAAAAGAAATAAGGCTTCCAATTCATTCCAAATGCATCTACGAAAAAACATTCTGGATCTGGTTTCCAAGAAACAAATGGTTTAATCTGAAAATTTAATCTAGTCGCAAACAAATCAATATCTATCGACTGACATACCAAAAAGTTCAAAATAATAAATATTTCAGAATCCAATTTCCATTCCTTTTCATTATCAAATTTTCGTGATGCTTTATCCGCGATTTTAGCAACCCCAGGCACATGTTCTGCAGATACCCACCCTTTACCCTGCAATACTACCTGCCAGACCTTATTTGCGAAATAATTACAAAATTCAGATTTTGATCCTTCCATTTTATTTATATAAGCTACTGTGGTTATATTTTCAGAACGCAGCGGAACATGCATGCCTTTAATGTCCTGGGCAAAACATTTTAATTCCAGATAAACAGCCTTCGTTTCTAAGACATTGATATCAAATCTCTTCTCTTCTGAGGACCATTCACCTGTGGCCCTTTTCATGGGATATTCATCCACGAGTGCCCAACCTAGTTACGACGCATCACTTTACAAATATTTGTCAATTGATCTAGGCTCAATTGCTTTAGAAGCATGATTTATAATATTCAACCACCATTGTAGTTCCGAATTTACATCGGATGTTAAAGATATCCTTGCTGCAAAATCACCCTTCACGTACCTTAATGCTTGAGTTTTCAACGATTCCGCTTTCCGGTAATATAAAGGCCCTAATTCTAATGCTGGAAATGTTGAAACAAGAACGCCTAGAGTTTCGGCCAATTCTTGAATCGTAGTCAATTTTTGACTAAGAAACCAAATTTTGAAATCAAATCTATAACTTTTCTAATTTTTCTTTCCGGCAGGAAAATACGCATTGATCGCGAATCTAACCAAAAAACCCAGAAATTTTATTTGTTGGCTTGGAATTAAAAATGAAAAACAAACGAAGCATTGCTGGTAATTGAATGTTGATGGCCACACTATTTTATTTATAAGTTGAGGCCCTTCAACTCTTTTGCCTTTAAATTTATTCACCGTAAAGATACAGTAACCCATTCATTTATTTCTGCCGCCCTAAGAGTTATACCACTTATTTAAGCCTGTCTAGGGAATTGTGGAAACACTTCCATCATTGTGAACAGTTACGTCAGTTCACAAAAATTTAGGGATGGATATGGGTGGTGAATCTCGAGTGTGATTGGATTTGACTGAACGAACGTTGTGAAGTAATAGCAGCAACTATAGAACTCATTTTTTCTCTGAAATCTGTTTTTTTTTAATGGTTCATCTTACGTTTTTGATGTGTTACATCAACACGGAGTAATTGTTAAATAAATCTGAGGAAGTCCCGTAAAATCCTGCTGTTTTCTGTAAAAAGAGCTGAATTATAAAATGTTGTAATTATATAAATGTTGAATTGCAAAACAAATAGTTGGAATAATCCAGCCAAACTTAGCTAACATAAAATCTAACTATCTAACTCAATCAAAGAAACTCAACCCAGCAAAGTTTTAAGTCATAAAAAACTAAACGCAGAAAAACTGAACCTGGTATGTACAAACAAACACAAAATAACAAGCGGATCCATACCAATTTTAACCAGGTCATATCATTCTACTTTACACAGGAAAATCGGCGACTCAACCTTATAAGATGATCATGTACAACTCAACTAAAAACTTGATATTTAGAAGCCGAAAAGAGGGACAAATATGTAGCTTCACATTTAACCTTGGCCAATTTATAGTCACTCAGTAAGAAATGGATGAACTACCCATCCCTCCTTCCCTCCCCAACAAACAAAAGCACAATCTGAGCACAATCTGGTTCATCTTACGTTTTTGATATTTTACATAAACACGGAGTAATCGTTAAATAAATCTGAGGAAGTCCCGTAAAATCCTGCTGCTCCTGTAAAAAGAGCTGAATTACGAATAGTTGGAATAACCTTCTTTGTATGAATTTTGACTATAGCAAAAATTTTGAAAATTCACAGCACACGAACAGGAAACAACAAAAATTAATCTCTGCCACTGTTGGATTTTTACTGAATCAAGAAACACTCAGAGGCATATATGATAACACTTGCCCAGCTTTTCTCCCTTACCAAATTGAAAGTCATGGTTACAGTATTTGCTGCAAACTAGTGAAGAGCAAACCACGGCTCAAAGTAGCCGAAATCTTCAGAGAATGTTTTTTAAGAAGCTGTCTGATGAGAGACATTTTCCAATGGATGTTGATCCAAAAATAACAACTAATGTTCAGATTTAACTGAATATTAGAACTTGTGATTTTACAAAAAATTCTTGGAAATTTCAAAACTACCATAAAACCCTTAAAATTACATCAAATCGAAATACAAAGTGTACCATTGAAATTGTCATTACCGAAGACCATTGAACAGTACCGTATGTGCGACAGATTAAGCGCGAAATACAGAAGTAGATGAATTTCAGCTATTAAAAGCTTATCATAAAAATAACTCTGTTCTTCAGTTCGCAAAATATGAAGTAAATGCATCTTGAACATTCAGTTCACCTTCGATGATTTTGCCATCGAGATCCAAAAAAGAAGGGGTTGATGGAGACTGAAAAGAGGGCCTAAGCACAGAATTTATAACCTGCCATGTTTTTCGTACATCTTTACCACAATCTGAAAAACAATACTGGGAATTGGCCTTTCGACACACAGAATTATAAATATTCATATAAATTTTAAGTCGCTTAAAACAAATAGCTTTCATTGAAGGGCTAGCAGACTTAAAGGCCCTCCAGAGATTATTTTTTCTCCTACAACTCCTAAGGAGACCAGGGGTCATCCAAGGATTTAGAGGAAAAGCATTCTTAGACTTTCGATTAGAAGGTGAAACAGAACAAATATCAAGAACAGGAATTCTACGACAACGCTTTCTATAAAAACCTTATGTGCCCCCAGGGCATAGCTTACAACCCTTGCCCTGAGGGATGTGAGGGGATTGTCATCCTAAAAGACCTTATTTTCAGAACTGTCAACTACGTTGAACAAAATTGCTATCTCAAAATTTTTATTGGATGTGTTTGGAGAAATGGTGGGTGTGAGAGCAGGGTTAGTTGCCCTCCAATCACTTTCAACTAGCCCTTTCAATTTACAACTGAATGAGCCCTTTTTGAAGTTTCTACGACAAAACTTTCTATAAAAACCTTAAATGCCCCCGGGAAAAACTTAAAACCCTTTCCCTGAGGGTTGTGGGGGGAGTGTCATCCTCAAAGACATAATTTCCGGACGTTTCAACTACGTTGAACAAAATGGCTATCTCAAAATTTTGAGTGGATGTTTTTGGGGAAATGGCGGCGTGAGAGGGGGGTTAGTTGCCCTCCAATCACTTTCGACTATGAAAAAAGGCACTAGCTCTTTCAATTTCCAATCGAAGGAGCACTTTTTGAAGTTTCTACAACAACTCTTTCTATAAAAAAAAAGAAACCTTATATGCCCCCAGGGCATAACTTACACCCCGTCCCCTAAGTGCTGTGGGGGGAGTGTCATCCCCAAAAACATAATTTCCAGACTTTTTAACTACGTCAAACAAAACGGCTATCTCAAAATTTTGATTGGATGTGTTTGGGGAAAAGGCCAGTGTGAGAGGGGGGTTAGTTGCCCTCCAATCACTTTCGATTATTAAAAAGGGTACTAGCCCTTTGAATTTCCATTTCAATCAGCCTTTTTTAAGTTTCTAGGATACAGCTTTCAATAAAAACTTTTTATGACCCTAAGGTAAAAGTTACAACCCTTACCTTGAGGACTTCGGGAGGAGTGTCATCTCAAAGATATAATTTCAGAACCTATCAGCTACTTTGAATAAAAAGGCTATCTCAAAATTTTGATTGGATGTGTCTGGATAAATGGTGGGTATGGAAGGGATGTTAGTTGCCTTCCAATCACTTTCGACTATTGAAAAGGGCACTAGCCATTTCAATTTCCAATCAAATGAGCCCTTTTTGAAGTTTTTATAACAGTGCTTTCTATCAAAACCTTATATGCCCCCAGGGCATAACTTACAATCCTTGCTTTGAGGGCTATGGGGGGGGGTGTTATCCTCAAAGACCTAATTTCCAGAATTATCAACTATGTTGAACAAAATGGCAATCTCTAAATTTTGATTGCATGTGTTTGGGGACATGGTGGGCGTGAGAGGGGGGTTAGTTGCCCTCCAATCAGTTTCAACTATTAAAAAGGGCACTAGCCCTTTGAATTTTCATTCAAATTTCAGGGGGACTTAGCCCTCTCCCCTCCAACAATACAAAATCTTAAGAATATAATGAGTACATTCGATAGAAACGGCAAAGCACGCTTTTTTCTATTATGTAAATAAAATGTCTCCTCCACAGCCATATTTACAAGTTTTAATTGTTTTGAAAAACAGTTCTTTATCATTCAGAAACAAGCTTTTTCCAAACATGCTGTATTTTTCCGGTTTGAATGAAAAGCTTGCGTGTTACAAAGAGAGTGACAGTTTTGGGAGTCAAATTTCACAGCCTCTTGCTATCACAGAGATTAAAACCATATGTGTTTATAATTACAGAAAAGGGTCCTTTTTGGACCCAAACTGCAACTTATCTGAAAACAAAAAGCTTGGTGATTAAAACAGGCTTTGCTATTTCTAACCAAAACTATGTGTTTTAATAATTTGAATCAAACATTTTAAGGATATCAAGTGTTCTTACTAAAGCGTATTTTGTATGTGTTTGTGTGTGTCTGTGTGTGTTTTTTTGTGTGCTCTGAGTCTTGCATATCAGTTTCAACTAGCTAAGGCTATATCCGTTAAAGATAGGCCATTTTCATTGATTTTGAAAATCGTTCAAATTTCACGGGAACCATCTTTTAGTGTATTTTAAGCTTAAATGAAATTTGACTCGCATATGCTTGGGGATATTAAGCATTTGAATCTGATAAGAAGAGGCTTAATTTCTTTTAATTTCCATGATATAACGTGGAAAATTTCTTAATTTTTGCAACAAAATATTGTTGCAAAAATAAAAAGATATAGCAAGTAAAAAGGTAAAAAAGTCCATAGTAACCAAAAGTTTACCCACACATTTCTGAAAAAAACTGTCTGATGAGAAAAAATTGCCATTTGCAGATGGTTTTGTAATGGTAATTATTATATTTATTAGCCTTAATAGTAAAATGTTATTTTGAAAAATAGATAGCTGTAATTTTGAAAATGAGCCTGAAAACTCTCAAAAATGACATCATAGCAAAACTGGCATTGTTTTTAGAGTTTTCTAGCTCTTTTTAAAAATTCCTGCAATTTTATTCTCAAAATAACATTTTAGTGTTAAGACTAAAAAAAGTAACAAATACCTTTCCTGAATCAACTACAAATGGCAATTTTTTTCTCACTAATCTGTTTTTTTAGAACCATATTTTTAAACTTTTGGTTACTGTAAGATCTTTTTAGGTCTTTAAGGGATAACAATATTGTTTACCCTAAAACCAATTACGGAATTATGAAATAGTATCTTTGGTAGTATGAACCAACTGTTGATTAGAAATTGTTTTAAGGACAAAAGAAATATTGGAAATTCACATGATTATCAAACTTATGAATACATCTTGAGGTTATATCTGGCCCTATTAAGGGTGACTAGAATGCAATTGCAGTGGTAGTGAATATTACATTTAGAAAGAACATTGACTAGGGAATTGAATAGTATTTTTCTTTTTTCTCTCTGATTTCTGTCCTATGAAGTAAATTTACTGGACTCCCTGGAGAAACCCCTAAGCTATTAATTTTTTTTCATATTGACTTTGTTTAGTAGTATTTACCAAATCGATAATGAGAAATAAGCACAGAAAATAATGCAAGCCCAAAACATCAGAAAATGTTGCATATTGCCTGGGGCCATAACAAGACATTAGAGGGAGCAGGCTGGGCCTCTTCAGTACTAAATAATATAAGGTAAAAACCCTTACTTCAATTGACGTGGGAAATTTCTATTAGTTTGAATTTCTTAGCTTCTTCCAGTTTAACTGCATCCTGGTGACTCTTGCCCTAAGGCTTGGATAATGCCTAAGCCCAGGCTGTTCACAAAAGCTTACTGATTCTGATGGTTTATATGTTGTTGTTTTTAACTCATTTCTCATCAACTGTTGATTCTGAAAGGTCATTTTCCAATAATACTTATTTATATAATAAAAAAAAATCCCAACAATATCAGCAGTTTCATTTATACCTTGTATCTATGTCCAAGTGTTTGGGAGGGGCCAGGCTATATCTGCTAAATATTTATGTCTTGGGCCACATAATCAAACAAGTTTTTCTACTGCATATTTCCTCCAGATGACTTGATTAATATTTTGATTTAAATTTTTTTGCTTTATCTCTTTTTTATTAAAGTGGAAATGATGCTATAGCCTTAAATCTGATCCTCAACTTTTATTTTTGGTAACTTATGTTTGTTATGCTTTAGCCCCCCCCCCTAATGTGCAAATATATAGCCCAAATTATTTTCTAAACTATTATATATTCATCCTATTTTATTATATTTCATTAGCATTAACCACACTTGACTTCTTTCGTGTGTACCGTATAATGCACAAGTATCCAATTTTGTTAATATTTTTTAGCTGAGATGCAGCTTTACCCATTTACTGAATTACATTTGTGATTTTTTTTAGATTAGAAAAATATGTCAAAAACATGCGAAAATAGGAAAACTTTATTTTTAAGCAAGTTTAGGTCATTGCCTAAGAGAATAAGGAATATCATAATTTTGGCTCGATGAATGAAAGGATTTGAAATTAATGAACCGAATTACATGAATATATTTATCCTTGGCCTGAAACTTTCAGCGAATTTTTCCGTCAGGGGAAAAATCCCCCTCAGGTTATTGAACTAAATCAAAGACATTATGTGCATCAAAGCTGTCATCAAAACTGATAGAAAGAGCAAAAAGAAAGTAGATTGGAAATTTTATTCCTGGAATTATATACTGGAAATCTCAGCAAATCCAGTTTCATTTACTGTATGAACGAAAAAATGTTAAAAATACTTTTTTTCCTAAAACGTGCAAATTAGGCTCTCGCTTTTTGGAGATTTAAAGGGCGTTAGCCCTACTCCTGATTTTAGTCACTTATACTCGCGTCAGGTTGACATGATTCTTCATTTTTTTAGGTTTTATTTAGTCCCTAACAGTGATTTAAATTTAAGTTGGAATATTACTTAGTTTACTCTTGTCTTTCGTTCGATTTATATCTTTAAAATACACTTAAAATTTCTTTCTTAGAATTTTTTTTATTTATGTTAGACAAATTTGGAAACAAAGAATGGTGAGACCGAAAAATAGAAGTCTTCGTAGCTACGAAAGTCCAAGACGTGTGCTTCTTTGTTTTCCGCTCATTTAATAGTTAAGTGAAGCGTAGATGATAAAGCTCTCAAAGGAAGGACCGTAAGGCTAAAAAGATCCAATAGTCTACGAAAATCCATCATGTCCGATTCTTTAATTTCCGCTTATATGAAACGAGCATTGATGATTCAATGTTGAAAAAAATTCAATGTTGAATCAACATGCTTATTGTTGAATTATTCAACAATCAATTATTCAACATACCCAACAGTGTTTCAATACCCTTCATGTGTTTTCAGACTTATGAACTTTTTTATTAAAGGATTTTTTCTTGTTTTAAATTTCTGGTAAAGGATTCTCTCTTCTTTGGAGCTACAAGGGCCGTTGTGCAAGTTTTGTTCATTTTTTGTTTATTTAATAACTATTTACAATTTAGATAATAGAGAAAGCAATTTACTTAAAAATATTTATATCTAAGTTTAAAATACATGTGATTTTATTGATAATATTTGATTATTTGTTAAAATAAGGTTTGGGTTTTAGTTTTCGGAAATGAGGTTTTAGTTTCAACTTTATTAATAACATCACATATATTTTAAACGTGGATGTTCGTATTTCTTGAAGCTAAAACCCAACTTTATTAAAATATCAAATATTAATAGTACAATCAGATGTATTTTAAACGGGGATGTTCATAATTCTGAAAACTAAAACCCAACTTTATTAGATAAATCAAATATTACTAATAAAAAGAGATGTATTTTAAACGGGGATGTTCATATTTCTGAAAACTATAACCAAACTTTAATAAAACCAAATATTATTAATAAAATCATATGTATTTTAAACGCGGTGCTCTTATTTCTGAAAACTAAAACCCAACTTTATTAAAAAATAAAGTATTATTAATAAAACTATATTAATAAATAAAGTTTTATTAATAAAATTTTAAACGTGATGTTCGTATTTCTTAAAACCCAACTTCATTAAAAATCAAATATTATTAATAAAATCATATGTAATCTAAACGTGGATGTTCGTATTTCTTGAAACTAAAACCCAACTTTAATAGAAAAATCAAATATTATTAATAAAATCAGATGTATTTTAAATAAGATGTTCTTATTTCTGAAAACTTAAGCCCAGCTTTATTAAAATATCAAATATTATTAATAAAATACCATGCGTCTATTAGGGGATGGAAAATACAATTTTTTCAATGCTATCATTGATAAAACTTCAACCAATAATTTAAAACTTACTTTTGAATCCAAAGAAAGAAAACTCACTTCCAATTTTGGAAGAATCTATGGATGGGTAAATTACCAAGACGCAACTGGTAGTGTTAAATATGAAGAAAATTTTTACAGTGACCAAGTAATTTCTCCACAATAGGAATCATTTCCCTTAACTTGTCAAGGTGGTGAGAAAATTAATATATACCCTGGTATAACAAAGACTATTCTAGTAGAAAACCAAACTAAAAATACTGCGATTATTCCCTTTAAAAACTTTATAGATATTCCTGAATCCATTGGGGGAGAGGTAGCTGAACCCACAAAATATGAGTAAATGTAGGAAGAAAAGCAAATGTATCACATTTGCAAAAAGATATCTGCTTCTCTTATCGGGGACTTCCAACTAAAGAATAAAATGATATAACTAGAAAGTGGAAAACTTTCTAATTATGTCTCAACCGGTCAGAGAAAAGTTTTGTTTTGTCGCTGTTTATATTTTGCTATATTGCAATATATTTTGCTAAATTTGCTAAAATGTTCATTTTTTTCCTTCCCGAGTTATTTTAAATGTTGTATTTTTTCATTTTCCCACCTAAAAATAGTTTAAGAGCTGAAATAAAAAAAAACTCTGACTTCGAAAAGATTTTTGCCCAAAAAATTGCTAGAAATCACTAAAGAAGAAAACATCACTAGTGGGAAAAATCGTTGAATTTAACGATGAATCACAGTGGTGGACACCCTGCCCTTGATCCATATCATGTTGAAAATAGAATCTTGAAAACTGTCTTTTGCGGCGAAATCTCTCGCTCTTCAGGATTCCGCTTAACACAGGTTTTATGTAAACCCAATTAGGCCATTCTGTTTCAGGGTTGATAATTATTTCTGAAATTTTAAGAAGTAGGCGTACTGAAAGGAAAAGCGAACATGAAACAGTAATATTATTGCGAAAACCTGAGTCCCAAGCTGGCAAAAGCAACCGGTAGCAACCCTTTATTTGTTCAAGCTGATATTTAGCAACTTTTAAATAATTAAAAGCGGGTATTGCACTTTCACTCACACGTGTCAAGGCCTTATCAAAAGGGAGGGCAGGGGGTGAGCCCCCCTCACCCTCCAAATGTTTGTCTGACTCTTAAAAACGTAACAAAATACATATAAATTAATTTTGGTGAATTTTAAAGTTTTTTTTTAAGCCCCCCATTCAAAAAAAATACCCCCCTCTGGACGAAAATCCTTGATACTTCCCTGACAGATATATATGACTTCTTGTTTCTATCCCTCAGTTTTCAGTTCTAAGGCGTTGTAAGTTATGCCCTGGGAGAATATATGGTTCTTATGGCAGGGATGTTCGTAAAAACTTCAGAGAGGGCTCATTTGACTGGATATTGAAAGTTCTAGTTCAGTTTGTTGAGAGTCAAAAGAGATTGAAGAGCAACTAGCCTCCCCCCCACGCCCCTTTTTCCCCAAATGTATCCCATAAAAATTTTAAGATAATCATTAGGTTAAACATTGTTCAAAAGTCAGATAACAAAAACTCAGGTGTCGACACAACCCCCCCAGAGCTTGGGGACAGGCGTTGTAAGTTATGCCCTTGGGCATATATGGTTCTAATGAAAGGAATGTTCGTAAAAACTTCAGAGAGGGCTTATTTGACTGGAAATTGAAAGTTCGAGCTCACTTTTTAATAGTCAAAAGAGATCCGAGAGCAACAAGCCCCCCGCCTTCTTTTTCCAAACCCATCCGATGAAAATTTTGAGATAGACATTTTGTTAAAAATAGTTCAAAGGTCGGATAAAAAAAAACTCCGGTGTCAATACAACCCCCCAGGGCCAGGGGGAAGGCGTTCTAAGTTCAACGTGGATCAGCTGAAATAAATAACCAATTAAAATTAACTATTCAAGCTCTGTAGTAAAACTAAGCCAATAGCTGTAGGTACAACTAAACAAAAAGCTAGAGACAATCAAGCCAATATTTGCATCTAAAACTAAGCCATTAGCTGCAGGCACAACTATACGAAAAGCTTCATACATTTAAGCCAACAGTTGCATTTAAAACTAAGCCAACAGCTTAAGAGAATTAAGCCAAGAGTTGCAAGTAAATTTATGCCATTAGCTGCGGGTACAACTATGTCGCTATATATATATATATATATATATATATATATATATATATATATATATATATATATATATATATATATATATATATATATATACATAAAACGATAAGATATAAGAATTAGCGTTTATGAGTCCTTAAACACCTCTCTACGGTATTCCAGGGCCTCAATAGCGAAGAAAAAAAGTAAGAGGATATATCACTACTGCCCATGCAAAAAAGCAATATTTCTAGTTGTTCAATGAAGAGGGTTGTCACTTTCCTGTATAAGGTTTCATCAATGCAAATTTAAAGGGTGTATTTTTAATTTGCTCAGACGTCATTTTCTGAATGGATCTTAAAAAAGACAAAGATCCTCCAGAGTCAATCTACTAACATTGAGTAAAACCTTCTACGTTTCCTTTTCTTTTCTTTGAAACTGTTTCACTGCCATATCCTAAGGCAGAAATTTTTTCGGGACGGATGGTGCAATTAGATTTCCTCTTACTCCAAAAATGGAGTTAAAATTTGAATTTCAAACTTCAGTCTTAAAATTGGAAAAGTCATTTGATAGTAAAACAAAGGGTCATAAAAAGTAAGTTCAAAACTGACAAAATTAACTTTCACGAACTATGATCCTACATTCCTGATTCGCCTTTCTGATTTCTGTCTTAGACCCGGCATCCGCAGTTGTTTCTCATATGAAATTGAGAAACGGCTAATGTTAGAGCACAACTAGAAAATTACTATTTAGAATGTTTAGCCGTAACGCGTTTTAATAATTGATGAATGATTAATTCTTGTGTGGTTGATTATATTTTTTTTTTTTTTGTTTCAGGATTGTTCAATCACACGTGTTTTTGTTCAAAACTCTTGAAAACTCTTGGTGTCTTTGACTCAAAGAAAAATCTTTAGCTGTTACGGATATTATTCGAGAGCAAATATGAATATTAAATTGTAATTACAATCATATTTGGTCTATTTGGTCCTCTCGTTCAGACACCACATAGCAAGTGTCGAGACGAAGCTTTCAAGGAACCTTGGAATCTTGAGAAAACTCAGTCACCATTTCCCTAAAAAAATACTGATCCTGATTTACAATGCAGTTATCAAGCCAGTATAGTCCAAGGTACTATTTCTACAACTTTATGTTCCTTCCGGTTTTTCTGGTAGGTGGGGGAAGGAGAGGGTCGGGGGCTATATGGAAGGATCTTTCCAAGAAGGAAGTTTTCATGGGGGATGGGACATTGCTATGAAGGGGGCGCCGGATTTCCCAGCATTATTAAAGAAAAAGATCAAGTGATAGGCTAGGTAAATGGGTAAGTGATGAAGCTGGGTAAATGGGAAGCTTCTTGCTGGGTAAATGGATAGATATGAAACTAATGAATCGAAGTGTGTATAATGCGCTTCTCAAATTCTATAGAAACCACACCAGTGATTCCACTTTTTGATTTCAATTTTCCCTATTTTTATATCAATTTCCCCTATCTATAGGTCTGATTTCTCCCTAGCAAAAAGGGATATTTTCTTTTACATTTCCATACAATCTACATGAAAAACAAAACATAGTGCAGCATCAAATTGTTATTTTTACTTCAGATAATGATATATATATGGATATATATATATATATATATATATATATATATATATATATATATATATATATATATATATATATATATATATATATATATATATATATATATATATATATATATATATATATATATATATATATATATATATATATATATATATATATATATATATATATATATATATATATATATATATCATTATATATATATATATATATATATATATATATATATATATATATATATATATATATATATATAACAAAACACTAAACACTAAACACATTAGAAACAAAACACTGAGTGCGACATTCTCGAGACTATTTCAGTTGTCTGTTTTAATTAATTTCAGGAGACTAAACAAACGCTCAGCTGGTACATTGCTAAAAGGTAAAGAGAAGATCAGTCATATGCGCTTCCAGAATTCCGGGTACTTGATTTCGTCACTGCGAGTCTCCAGGTTAAATATCTTTATCCAGTACTGCTCAATTGACAGGTCTTCAACTTGGGCATCTCCCAAATGAAGCTCAGTGGCATCATTCATTGTCTGTGACCTCCATTCTACGTCCATTTTCTGAAGGCAACACTTTTCTCTTAGAAGAAGAAATCTCGCAGATAGTGGCCTTAGCAGTTTTGGCTTCAAATTTCATGCATTCTTTGGTTCAAACAAAGCCAAAATGCCATAAATTTCATCTTCAAACTTGAAATGGTCTTGGATATACTTGATTAGGACCATATAGTATTTTCAACAAGTCTGGTAAAGGAGATCCATACTTTCACTTGGCTCTTGATCATCTACAAGTTCTTGCATTGAATCGGTTGCATCTATACTCACATATGTTTGGTTTAAAGGCAGGCAGTGGATAATGGGAATACGTGTTGGAATAAAATCAGGTTTTTAGATTCCTTCAGTTTTGTCCCAAAGGCATTCAGTCAATTGAGTAAAATGCAAAAAAGTGACAAGTTTGATAGCTTTCCATTGCTTAAACAGCGCTTTACAGACAGCGAAATGTATGATTTGTTGACATGCCAAGGTATATATGCGTATAATTATTACTGTTCTGGTGCTAGTTTAATTGAGGAGAAACTACCTCCAATTGAGGCTGTTTACAATTCACGGACCAACAGTGACTGTACAGCCGAAGAGTATGAGTTTGCCAAGAAGGTCTGGTCCAAGGGGGATTGTAAAAATGGGTGGGATTATTGTAGACTGTACTTGGCCAGTGACGTTCTAACTCTGTTGGATATAGTCTATAAGAACACAGACCAGATCCAAAATTTGTTGAGGATGAGGTGTCTTTTCTAAGGAAAATACTAATAAGCCATACTTACAGTTCATACCTTGAGAACTGCTTGATTTTTGGCATCAAACTAGAGTAAACTGCATTTACTTGCAGTTTTTTATGCAATGTAGGGTATTGGCGATAAATTTATGCGAAAATGTGTTATTTGCGGTTTTAGGTAACACCATTCGTAAAAATCCTCTTGACCACAGGCTGCTTGGACACAGGAGAAGTGCCTCCTCCCTCCCTGAGATAAATTCAAAGGACCCAACTGGGAAAATTCATCGCAGTTGCCAAAAAATATAGTTCCAATTTTGACCTAGCATCTAGCATTCCCTTCTACGATGACACTACAAGGGGGAGCTGTTTTACGTCACCGGTTTCACCGGTTTCACCGGCTGTTTTACGTCACCGGCGTCACCGGTATTATAGTTTCTTTAATTTGCTTATAATTACACGCAAATGTAATTATAAATACATTCCCTTCTACGATGACACTACAAGGGGGAGCTGTTTTACGTAACCGGTGTCACCGGTTTCACCGGCTGTTTTACGTCACCGATATTATAGTTTCTTTAATTTGCTTATAATTACACGCAAATTCTAACTGCTTTTTTAAGAGCTGTTGAAACAGGAATTGAAGAAAAATTGCATCTAAAGCCCTGGTCAGAATAAGAAGAAATTTTTGCACTTGGCAGAAACAACACTTCATACTCAAAACATGGTTCATTTTTCACTTGGCTTAATGGAGGAACGAAAGATTACCATGCTTTTAAGGTAGAAGACCAAATATAAGGAACAACCCATTAAGGGCAGCCAAAGCCTGAGCTGCTACCCAACCAAAAGCTTTGTTGACTTCGAAAAATTAGCTTTGGTTGATGTTCTCAAGCCTAGACAAACTTTCATGTCGGCCACGATAGTCCAGCCAATCAAGTTTAGCCAAAGCAAAATTACAGCATTTTTATACAATCCTGAAATAGGCTTATACCAGCTTTGCGTCTCACTCAGAATATCTGTCTTAGCCTTTACTCCAATTAGCCATGGCTTGATGGCAAATTCATTTTAATTCAAAAATCAATCCATTACCCTGAAAGAAGTAGAATCGAGGTTAACACCCACAGCACGCATGGACTAATTGTGGTATTGTGACTTATCGTGGTGTACAGTGGCGGATCGAAGATTCTGGTAAGGGGGCGGCTAGAATTTGTGTTACTTTTCTTCTCGACACACTCGTTTGAGGAAGAGCTACTAAAATCCCAAATCCTGGTCTGATTACTGTGACTTCTGTGTCCCTGTTTTGTCTCGACAGATTCAAAAAAACTTAAGTGAAACTATGGCAAATTTGACTATTGTACGTTTTGAGTCAGGACTTAGCCTATTTTTGCACCGGACCAGGATTGTCTTGCATTTGTACAAAATCAGAACTTGGCTCATTTCTTCAGCGAGTATGGACATGGCTTGTTTTGTATAGTGAAGACTTAGTTCGCTTTGTACTGAGTTATTCCCCAGCTTAAACTCGAAGGTCATTACCCTGAACGAGGAATCGGCAAACCATTATTCTAATCAAGAATGAGAGAATTTACATCTTTGTCGTTCTTAAGTAGTAATTATGACGTCACGGCGCAATGATTTTATTGACGTCATGGCGCAATGATAATATTTCATGACGTCATCAGAAACAACAATATAATTTCGTGTTTTTCTATTCACGTCATAGCTCTAATATAAAACTATGATGACATTCATTATTTATCTAGTAGGGTTTCAGACAAGGTAATTCTAATGATGTACTTTTGTTTTGATCTGACTCTATTTTTAGGAGTTTTGTTATATTTCTTAGCATTGGACTGATCGTCTCTTACTAAGTTGCTAGCTACTGCTGCAACCTAAATTCACATATATAGTTATTTATGAGAGGCAGCCTGGCCAAGTGGTCCAAGGCACTGGTGTTAGCCACCAGTCTCTTCGGAGGCGTGGGTTCAAATCTTACCGCTGGTATGCGATTATGTTTGAAAGACTGCAGTGTGAAAAGACATCGAAAATGCAGTTTTTGGTGGAAAAATTTATTCTCTTTTAGAAATAATTTATTTTAGTTACTATAGATTTTTAACCCAATTAATTTCCATTAAAATGAGCTATTGAACAACTATCTACGATGTTCCAGTGCCAAGCTATCTCTGGATACAAAAAAAGAAAAAAGAAAAAAATATCCCGTTTGGGGAGAATAACGTGGTTAAAGTCAATTTTCTTGATTTTCAAGCCAATTTATTTCCCTTGCTGTTCAAGCCAAGGGACAGAAAGTTTCCTATACAGGGGTTTCGGACAAGGCGGTTCTAATGGTGTACTTTTTGTTTTGATCTGACTCCTTTGTTAGGAACTATGGGTTTTTATATTTCTTAACATTGGACGTGATCGTCTCTTACTAGGTTGCTAGCTACCGCTGCAACCCGGATATGAGAAGACACCAAAAATGCAGTTTTTAGTGGGAAAATCTATTCTCTTTTAGAAATAATTTATTGTAGCTACAAAAGATTTTTAACCCAATTAATCTCCTTTAAAATGAGCCGTTCAACAACTTTCTACGATGTTCCAGTACCAAGCTATCTGTGGAAAAGAAAAAAGAAAAGAAATATCCCGTTTAGGCAGAACATTGGAGTAGCTGCCACTTTTCTTGATTTTCAAGCCAATATATTTCCCTTGCTGTTCAAGCCAAGGGATATAAAGTTTCTTATAAAGAGTTTTTCGACAAGGCGGTTCTAATAGTGAACATTTTGTTTTGATATTACTATAACTCTTGAGTTACAAAATTTGTGAAGAAATACATCAATCCTTTATAATATATCTCTGGATACAAAAGAAAAAAAGAAAAAAAAATATCCCGTTTAGGCAGAATGTTGTAGTAGCTGCCACTTTTCTTGATTTTCAAGCCAATATATTTCCCTTGCTGTTCAAGCCAAGGGACAAAAAGTTTACTATACAGGGGTTTCGGACAAGGCGGTTCTAATGGTGTACTTTTGAATTTGATCTGACTTCTTTTTTTAGGAACTATGGGTTTTTATATTTCTTAACATTGGACGTGATCGTCTCTTACTAGGTTGCTAGCTACCGCTGCAACCCGGACGCTGCTACATAAACTGCAATTGCCCCTTCCAAAATCAATATACGAATTTTCTAAGAAGTACGCCTCTGTATATTCACTGTGTTTAAACCATAGGCATCCATAGGCATCGTGATTAAACCATAGGCATCTTATCATTCTTTACTATATGATTACAAACAGGAAAAAGGCTAAGGCTTTTTCTTCTTTGGAATAATAAGAGACGACCTGGCTACAAACTATGATTATGGCATTAATGATCTATCTTTAACATGAAATGTTCTTTACTGTAATGGTTTGTTCTTTACTAGGTTTCGGACACCTCTGCAGCCATGATACTGATGGAAATTACATAATCCCTATTTATGTTTCAGTTAACATTGGCTAGGTGTCGTTCTTTATTGTATATGCAGCTACCCCTGGAACCAACATATATCAGTTACTATGGACGAGAGATCGTTCTTTACTGTATATATACTATAATTAAGTGGCGTATAAAATTTAGTACAGGCAAGAGGTCGTTCTTTATTATAATTACTATGAAGCTTTGCCAAAGAATTTCTAGCCGACATTTCAACAGCATCCGCTCTTTCAAAGAGAATTTTAATCTGTAATTTTGAATACTTTTCGTGATCCCGATAAAACATGCCTAAAATGTTTCTCAATTTACAAAGATTAGCCTGCATTTTTGCCATCTTCTTGTATTTCTGAATGTAATTTTTCCCTTTGTCCTTATGCGTTCTTCGGTACAACCTCGCAGAGAATTTAATTTTTTCATTAAAGATTTTGTCACCCCAGTAACGCTCCTTGATCTTTTGTTTGGCTGTCTCAATTTTTACTCCTCGATACACCTGGACGGTTGAATACCTTTGCTTTTGGTTTTTCTTATATTTGATGCGGTAATCTTCATCATTGTGATAACTCTCCTTGAACTTTTGTTTGGCTGTCTCAATTTTTGCATGTCTATAATCTTCATCATTTTGATAACACATCTTGCTGTTTTGTTTTTCTCTCTCAATTATTACTTCTCGATACGCCTGGTCGGTTGAATACCTTTGTTTTGCTCTCTCAATTTTTACTTTTCGATACGCATGGTCGGTTGAATACCTTTGCTTTTCTCTTTTCAAGATACTATCTCTGTTGTTAGTGTAGTACTGTTTTTTCAAATTGCGTACAGCTTGCTTCGATCTAACCATTATCCGGGTTGCAGCGGTAGCTAGCAATCCGGGTTGCAGCGGTAGCTAGCAACCTAGTAAGAGACGATCACGTCCAATGTTAAGAAATATAAAAACCCATAGTTCCTAACAAAGGAGTCAGATCAAAACAAAAAGTACACCATTAGAACCGCCTTGTCCGAAACCCCTGTATAGCAAACTTTTCTGTTCCTTGGCTTGAACAGCAAGGGAAATATATTGGCTTGAAAATCAAGAAAATTGACTTTAACCACGTTATTCTCCCCAAACGGGATATTTTTTTCTTTTTTTCTTTTTTTTTCTTTTTCACGCTATGAACAAAGACTGCTCAGAAAAAAAAGAGAAGAAAGAACTCTGTGGGACGAGTTCCTATTTTATACAGTAAGTATCATTCCTATCTGAGCGGGTTTTCAGGAGGGGGGCCGGAAAGTTGATGAGAGTGGAAGTCCTGCGCAAAGCTAGAAATCAGCACCAACTAAGTAAAATCAAAATTTCTTTTTTATAGTTGATAGATGGCATTGGATCTGAGATTTCAGGTTAGCGAATTTACAGATATGGGAAACCACGCGGGGGTGATCCCAAGCAGATTGGCCAATCACCCAAATTATAGCACGAGTGTCATACCCCTAGTGATTTGTCAAAATTTCTAGTGATTTTTTATGTTGCCTAGTGATTTTCTTCGAGCTAGTGATTTTTCATCTAAAACCAGTGATTTTTCCTAAATCTAGTGATTTTTCACGATATAGCGCGAAGATTCATGATTCAATCGAATAAATCATACAGGAAGCCAATTAATAAAAAAAACCGCAAAATAGTGATTCATTACAGTTCCTAATATGTTCCAGATTAGCATCTATGGAAATATTATCTAAGGTGAATTTAGGCTCCTTATTTTCAAGATTCCATCTCTATATGTGAAGCAAAAGGTTCATTAGCAAAATTACAAAATAACATACCCTAACGTGACTCCCCGCTCTATTAACATATCTAACTTAACTTCCTGTAAGAGGAATATTTTAAAACAGGTTGAATTTTCATAATTTCTTCTCTGCATAATTGTAATTTTGATAAAAATGGATACCTCAACAAATATTCTACAATGTTAAAATGATTCTATGTTTGGAGAAAATGGCTTTATTTGCCTTTTTGAGAAAATATGAATTTTTCATTTTTTTTTATCACAATTATGAATAATATGGCATACGTATAATGGTTGCTAAAGTTTCTGCATTGGACTTAATCCAGGGCCGTATCCAGGAGGGAGGGGGGGGGAGGTTTCCACAATTGGACCCCCCCCCCCCCCCTCAAAAAAAATAAAAAATTGTATGACTCGTAAAAGCGTAAGAAAAATGGATATAAACAAATTTTGTATGCGTTTTTTGAGGTTTTTGTGTAACTCCCCCCCCCAAATTTTTTTTAAGTAAACCCTCTCTGAAAAAAACTCCTGGGTACGGCCGTGGTTTAATCTGTGCTATACAAAAAGGTTTTGTTCAATCATATATGATTTTGGAACAAAACATTTTCGGTTTAATATTCAGTTTTGTCTTTTTGTTTTTTTTTGTAAGTCTCGGTTTTTACCTTTTTTTATTTCTTTCAGTTTTTAGTTTCACGTCGTTATAATGTCTGTACTTTCTCTTTCATTTGGCCCGTGGAAAACTTTTTGATTATGCAGACAAAATATCTGCAATATATTTTTTTCTGTGAAATCCACAGGCCTTTGACCTTAGGTTGTATGGCTGTTAAAATGCAGATAAACCAATATTTTCACCCTTCATAGAAAATTTTTAATTTGTATTACTACTTCTAATTGTTTTTAATCTTTTGAAATGTTGGCTCATATATTTGTCTCTTTTTTCTTTTTTGATCAATCTTATCATATTTCTTTTTATTTTTTTTTTTTTTTGCTGCGCTTATTAATAGGCTTCACCCTGATTTTCATATTTAACCAGCCTGAGCTTGCAATATTTATTTTTTTGAAATAACTTACGTAACGAACTTCTATATTCATATATTTTTAATACGTATATTAGTGGGTTCGCCCCCTAGTCAATACCTTGCTCTTTAAGCGAAAGTTCGAATTTTAGTTACGCTTCGTTTCAAAGTTTGAATTTTTTTTTTCTTTATAGTATCCATGGAGTTTTATTAGTAATTTTGATGTTATTATCCTGCACTGAGGACGGTCAAGCGGAGGTATTGACCGAAATATTTGCATTTTAGTTCATATGTTTCACTGGCTTGTATAATCCTCGTTTTTCTCTTCTTTTATTATTGTTTCGTTGTTTCATGGAATAGTTCATATACCTTATCGATTCTCTTTATTCTTCTTTTTCCCCATAGCGGGGGAGTGGGGGGGGGAATTTTAACATCCACGAATGAAAAAAAATTTATAAATAAACAGAACAATGGAATGTTAATAGGTTAAAACGTAAAACAATAATTAAAAAAAAGACTTTGTTTATGGAAGCAAAGAGTAAAGTTGAGACTTAAGACGAACAAAAATTATTGTTTCCCAGCATATGCAACCTATAATGCACAACTAGCACAAACAAACCGACTGATGATATTTTCTTGTTTATAGAACTAAACCGAGCTAGAGCTTTACGCGAAACAAGTGAAAGTATGACTATATTTTTGTGAATGGCTTAGTTTTATTTAAATTTTATGATTTTACTGAAATCTAATAAGAAACACTGTAAAATAAGTAAGGTTGAATATTTTAACCAAGTACCATGTCTTTTATGATTACAGATATCATAGCTGATAACCTAACATCTGTGAAGATACAGAATATCAACGTGCCCTCTGCATCTGTAGCTATGGACACTGCAGAACAATCTCTTGTCTCCAATCAGCTAATCCTGAGCAACCAAAAGCCAGTAGTTACGCTTCCACAATCTGAAGGACACAACGAAAAAACACCTGTTTTGATCACCCACTCAACACACGCTGATCAAGAAAAACCAGTTCTTAGACGAAGGAAGAATAATGCCGTCTACTATGAATCTTCTGATTCTGATGAGGAGGATATCAGTGACGAAGGTATGGAATTAATTTTGATATATTTGAGCAAAAAGGAGAGGTACGGATGTCTTTTTTCTTGTTACATAGAATCTTTCTCTCAAGATAGTTTGGAAATGCGGGCCAAAAATAAGCTTAATGTGGTTTGAGCACTTCTCTTCTCGGCCTTCCCTCCAAGTTTTTTTATCCTACTTCTTAAAACTTGGCTTTGGATGCCTGTTCTGTTTAGATATTCTTAATTTACTTGCTACATATCACAAACTTATTTGAAAGTGACGCAAGTCAAAAAAAAAAAAAAAAATCGAGCTGCTGACCCTAGAAGATTGGGAAAATGATGGGCGTGGGGGGGGGGGGCTAGTTGCCCTCCAATCATTTTATATCATTTTAATCATTTTACTATTAAAAAGGGCACTAGCCCTTTAATTTCCAATCGAATGAGCCTGTTTTTAAGTTTCTACGAGAACGCCTTCTATAAAAACCTTATATGCCCCCAGGGCATAACTTAAAACCCTATCCTGAGGGTTGTGGGGGAGTGTCCCCCTCGAAAATATATTTTCTATCTGCAAATCAACTACACTGAACACAATGGCTATCCCAGAACTATGATTGGATATGTTTGGGGAAACGATGGGCGAGGAGGGGGCTAGTTGCCCTCCAATCAATTTTGACTATTAAAAAGGGCACTAGAACTTTAGATTTCCAATCGAATGAGCCCTTTTGGAAGTTTCTACGACGACCCCTTCCGTATGAAGTGTCTCTGGGAAAAAAAATAATAATCAGAGGCAACGCTGTAGCGTTGCCTATAGTAAAGGCCCTACGGCTCCAATGTTTTATTATTATTATTATTATATAATAATAAAATAACCCTCACGCCCATCATTCCCTCAAACACATCCCATCAAAATTTTGTGATAGCCATTTTATTCAGCGTAGCTGATTTCCAGATAGAAAATATATTTTTGAGGAGGATACTCCCCCACAACCCTAAGGGCAAGGGTTTTAAGTTATACACCGAGGACATATGAGGTTTTTAAAGAAGGCGTTCTCGTAGAAACTTCAAAAAAGGCTCATTCGATTGAAAATTCAAAACGCTAGTGCCCTTTTTAATAGTCGAAAGTGAGTGGAGGGCAACTAGCCCCCCCACGCCCATCATTTCCCCAAACACATCCAATCAAAATTTTGAGATAGCCGTTTTGTTCAGCGTAGTTGATTTCCAGATATAACATATATTTTAGATAAAGACACTCCCCCCACAACAATCAGGAATAGGTTTGTAAGCTAGGTTCTGGGGGCAAATAAGGTTTTTACTTTAATTGCAGCCATAGAAGCTTAAAGAAGGACTCACTCGATTGGAAATTGAAACTGACCTTGAGATTTTCAATTGTCAAAAGTGATTGGAGGGTACATAGCCCCCCCCCACCCATCATTCCCCCAAACACATCCAATCAAAATTTTGAGATAGCCATTTTGTTCAGCGTAGTTGATTTCCAGATAGAAAATATTTTTTTGAGGAGGACACTCCCCCAAAACCCTCCGGGCAAGGGTTTCAAGTCATGCCCTGGGGGCATATAAGTTTTTTATAGAAGGCGTTGTCATAGAAACTTCAAAACAGGCTCATTCGATTGGAAATTAAAGGGATAGTTCCCTTTTTAATAATCAAAAGTGATTGGATGGCAACTAGCCACCCCCCCCCACGCCCATCTTTCCCCCAAACACATCCAATCAAAATTTTGAAGAAACTAATTTTAAATTAATTTATTCTAATACATATATAAAAATTGATAATTAGCAGAGCAATGCTAGTATTAGATGTTCTAAGGAATTACAAGTTGATTTCGAAGTTTCGAGTTGATTTGAAAGGCATTTTGAGAGAGTTTCTGCCAAAATACGTGTTCCAGTGTAATAGGACCGCTGATGGTAGATCAACAAATGAGAGGAGCTATTTGTACGCGCTAATCCAAGAATAAGTGGGAGGAGCTGTTTGTTCGCGCCGAGAATGAAGAGCCAGAAATTATCTGCGGTAATCTTACTGCTATACCTTTATACTGTGCTTGGAACGCTAAACTCTGTAGTTTTTAAAACTTTTTCCTTTTGATTAGTATTTAGTGCCTAGAATGATCCCTGTTTTGAAGAATGTTTCGGATGTTAGAGGCAATCTTAGATATGATACATACCACGACAACACTAATAAGAATTCTGCGATAACCTCTTTGGTTGACAGAGCTCAAAACTGGATTTAAGCACTGAACAAAATCACATCAAAGATGTTTATTGTTTTGAAACGATTACCCTTCCTTCATGTAATCGAAAGGGCAATATTAAGAGTACTCAAGAATACTCGTACAAGCAAAAGATAATACAAGGTATCTAGGGAAGAATGTAAAAATACGCCTCAAGTTATCATATATTGATGGCATTACATTTATTCTTAGACTTAAGCTCTCAAAGTATGGCATCAATTGTTTAGCACCCCTCAGGAACCACCATCATCTCTTCCTTTAATTTGGGTAAAGACAAAATCACAAGTGATCATCTAGTTGTATATGAAATTCCATATAATTATGATGGGTTTTACATAATCCGTACAATGAGACCCCTAAATCAGATGTTGCATGAACATGCTACGATAATTGACACCTGTTTGAAAAACATCAAACTTAATGATGATGACAACTATTCTGTTCTAGCCCACCACATCTTTAACCATCCTTCACATGCCATTTTCTTTGATTAAACTAGACATCTGGCACATAGGCCCAGTATCCTAAACAAGAAGTTAGAAAATTCATGGAGACTGCCAAAAACTGCCTTAGCAAAGACCATGGAAAATTAAAGACCCTGGCAAAAGACCTTAGCAAATGTCTTAGCAAAGACCAGGGTACTCTTTCTTCAACTTGCGTATAGCCTGCTTTGATCTAACCATTATTCTAATCAAGAATGAGAGAATTTTCAGTTTTTTCTTTCCTTATATACTAATTATGACGTCACTCTATTCACGTCATAGCTCTAATATAAAACTATGATGACGTTCATTATTTATCTAGTAGGGTTTCAGACAAGGTATTTCTAATGATGTACTTTTGTTTTGATCTGACTCTATTTTTAGGAGTTTTGGGTTTTTATATTTCTTAGCATTGGACTGATCGTCTATTACTAGGTTGCTAGCTACTGCTGCAACCCAAATTCACATATATATTTATTTATGAGAGGCAGCCTGGCTGAGTGGTCCAAGGCACTGGTGTTAGCCACCAGTCTCTTCAGAGGCGTGGGTTCAATTCTTACCGCTGGTATACGATTATGTTTGAAAGACTGCAGTGTGAAAAGACATCAAAATGCAGTTTTTGGTGGAAAAATCCCGTTTAGTATACTGGAAACAAAGAAAAGAGAAAAAAAATACCCCGTTTAGGCAGAATGTTGTAGTAGCTGCCACTTTTCTTGATTTTTTAGAGTTTCAAGATAGTGAGATTGAGCATCAGACTTTTTAGAGTTTCAAGATAGTAAGGTTGATCCTCAGATTGAGGTTAAGAGTGAGGGAGAGAGAGAGCTCTATCTCTCCCACAGAGAGAGAGAAGGAGAGGGGGAATGGTTTTATAGACTAAAGGAAATCGATAGAGATATAGTATATTCGGAACAACAAACTCCATTAGTCGAGGAGGATTCTCAAGTAGCGGTGCCATGTTCTAGATCTAGATGTACTAGATCGGGATAGGGCTCATTTGATCAGAAATCGGAAGTTCTAGTGCCCTTTTAAAGTAATCAAAAATATCGGAGGATAGCTAACAAGAGTTGAAGAGTTCAATAACTGTGCCTTTGGGAATGACATGAACCCCTAGTACCTGGAGAAAGAATGTAAGCAATAAGTTACGGAATTTGCCCATCGCTCAAATATAGTGTTTGTTATTGGGAAATACGAGTATTTTATTTTTTTGGGGGGGGGGATTTTCCATGTGGAGAGTTTTCCATGGGGAGGAAAGTTGTCGGGGCAATTTTCCAGACGAAATTTTACACGGGGGGGGAGGGGATTTCCTGGCGTTATTTGAAAAAAGATTTGAAATTAAATAAAAACAAGTTTTTCAACTGAAAGTAAGGAACAACATTAAAACTTGAAACAAATAGAAATTTTTCAGCATAGCATATAAAAGGGGTTGTCCCATCCTCAATACCCCGCTCTTTATGCTGAAGTTAGCTAAAACCGCTAACTTCTCTTTAATCCTGCGTAAAGCTGCTTTCCGTTTTGCAACACGCTGCTTCCTCTCCTCTTCAGACATCGGAGGGACTGTCTCTTTAGGTTTCTTTGATGGGGCCTTCCCCTTGGTTGGCGCAAGTCCTGTCGCTCCTATCCGACCCGTCTTAGCCGTTTTACGCCCGCTACTAGGGCGCGTATTAGTACGAAAGTGATCCTGCAACACAGATATCTCGTGTTCGTTAATCCCCACCAACTCCTCAAACTCGCCTTTGTAAAAAATAGAATATCTATTAGAAACAGGAATGTTGTATTCCAATTTATCATCATCACGCACTTCTTTACGTAATATATATTTACATATACATGCAACTTCCAAGGCCCCGTCTATCGCCCCGTCCCTGTATTCCTTTAACCGTTCCACATAAAACCGAGCTACGTCCCCCGGATTAGCAGATCTCATTGCGCTTCGCGGAACGAACTGCTGGGCACCTCCGTACCTGGCCCACTTACCATCACGTGAGGCTAATTCTGTAGATGCCTCTTCAACACAGGTACACTTTGTGTGGTATCTCATAGAAATGTCCAGCACTTTCAAATTTTCACCAGGCATCTCATCCCTGCCTTTTCGTACTAATGATACTCTATCTTCTCCCATGTTGCTGTTAATGCTAATATACTTAGTTTCAGATTGAGGGTTTTCATTTTCTGTACCAGTCGTAGCCCTCTGTCTAGACTGGCTATTTAGTTTTCCGATACTTGTTCAGAGTCTGGGTCTTTTCTATACCAGCATTCGGAACTATCGTGGTTTCGGTCACCGCAAACGTAGCATGTCTTTCTCTGGGGGAGGCGGAACCTATTTTCAATTGACACGGCAGCCGAAAAAAACTCATCCGCCGGTTTTGTCGCAATTTCAATTTTTTCATTTCCGTTTTAGGAGGCTGTTTTCACTGAAAGTATTAGAACTCTTTTTTTAGGAGGAACTTAAAATCATGACAATCATAAGAGCACCATAATAAGTAAACTACTACTACTACTACTACTAACAACTCATCGCAGCACCTAGCCGCCTGAGGCCAACACAGTTACGCACGCTCCTCCTCCACTCCTATCTTTTCAAAGCCTCCCTTTTTACACCCGCCCACGACGTTCCTATTTCCTTTAAATCTTTCTTTATGACGTCCTCCCACCCCAGACGGGGACGACCTGCTTTCCGTTTAGCCCTAGATGGTTGGCCGAAAAGAACAATCTTCGGCAATCTGTCATCCTTCATCCGCACAACAGGCCCTAACCACCTCAACCTTTCTTTCATTATAGACCTAGAAAGCGGTATTGAACCACATTTTTCGTATAGCTTATTGTTTGAAATACGGTCAGTCAGCCGGGAACCCAGAACAATCCTCAAGCCATTTCTCTGGAAAACATCTAGAAAATCTTCATCCGCTTTTCGGAGCGTCCATGCTTCAGAGCCATATTTGACCACTGTCATCACTGTAGCTTCTAAGATTCTAATCTTGGTTTGCAGACTTATCTTCCTATTCTTCCAGACTTTTTTTAACTGTGAAAAAACACCCTGAGCATTGGCTATTTTTAACATCTTCACTGCTCCCACCATCTTTACTAATAATACTACCAAGGTAAATGAAACTGCCCACCTGATCAATCTTTTCATTACCCAACGTCACCTTTTCATCTTCACTTATTCCTAGCCTTAGGGACTTAGTCTTCCTAACATTAATTTTCAAACCGATACTAGCACCCTGAACTCGCAAAACCTCTAAAACTTCATTCATTTTGCTCACACTTTCATCTAGGATGCTTAAATCATCAGCATAATCCAAGTCCAGGAGACTTTTTCCTCCCCATTTGATTCCGTGGTCTCCCATTGCCTTTCCTGTGCTCCTTAAGACAAAGTCCATCAAAATAATCCATATAAAGGGGATAGAACACAATCCTGCTCAACTCCAGATTCAATACGAAAACAGCTGTTTACCTTATTTCCTACCTTAACCTCAGCAATATTATTCTCGTACAAAGCCCTAATCAATTTAATCTATTTGTCTGGTATACCAAACAAGGATAAAAACTTTGCCAAAGCTCTTCTATCAACAGAATCGAACGCTTGCTCATAATCTATAAAACTGAGGACCAAAGGTGTTTGAAAACTTAGAAAAAACTTTCAAGAAACACCTTGAGAAGTTGATTCAGAACAGCTGACTTCCTAGGAATTGTCTGACCTTAAACAAGATTCTACACTGACAAAGTGTTTCACTCTGGCTAGTTTAGGCCAGGGTTTCGAAATCGTCAACGGTCCGCTCTACAAGCTGGATAATGAATAGATGGCACAGCTGGTAGTTAAGCCTTGTAGGTCATTTGTGCTGAGAGTCGCCCATGATTCCCCAATGAGTGGCCACACTGGAGTTGCATGCACCTTTCGACACCAATGTACTTCAGTAGGTAAGGGCAATCTTTAAAAGTCCATTATTTTTATCATACAATTATGCAAATACATGCGTATTCAAAGCATTGCTTCTTGTTTTGTTTACTGCATTGATTACAAATTCAAACGATTGGCCCAATCTATCGCTAAAAATTTTTGCTACTAGGTGTTGTAGGTGGATTAAGGTTACTAATTTTTAAGATATTACCTTTTAAAAATATTATCTGCCTGCATTGATAGGTAAAATCGAGTTAAAATTTAGTTCTTCACTAAATAGACCAGATAAATTTTCATGGACCCCCGTTTACGATTTGTGAACAGTAGTATCCTATTATAAGGTCCTGACTCTGATTGCGTAATATGCCTTACCAGGGTCATTTGCCTATTACAATGAACTCTACATGGGTTGGCAGACATGTTTTTTATTATGAAATCGATTTTTTGTGTGTCAGTCGATTAGAGAAGTGTACGTATCAGAACCCACACTGTTCCGTCACACTTGCCATGGTTCCACCAGGCTTGGCACAGTCCTCAGAACACCTGGCACAGTTCCGCCATATTCGACCAACAAAATTCGAATGGTGCACCTTCTATTTCTATTTGACACCATTCTTAAGGCGTTTCAGGCTCTTTTGTGAAGTTCCAATAAATTTGTTTTCGGAAAAGCTTTAACTATTAAGATTAACCAAAATAAAAGTTACTATTCCTGATCGGCTTTAAATGGCAATTAAATAAAAAAAAAGTTCTTTCAACTGAAAGGATGGAGCAACATTAAAACTCAAAACGAACAGAAATTATTACGTATTTAAAGGGGACTGCCCCCTCTTCAAGGCCTCACTCTTTACGCTAAAGTTTGTTACTACTTAAAAAAAGCTTCTTATTGTTATAATTGAACGACCCATGTGTTTCAGGAGTCGTTCTTGAAGAATTGGGACAAAATTAAAATTTCAGCGTAAAGAGTGTTGAGGAGGGGTTAGCCCGCTTTAAATACGTATTAATTTCTGTTCGTTTTAAATTTCAGTGTTGCTCCTTACTGTCAGTTGAAAATCTTGTTTTTTATATTTAATTCTGATCGTTTTTTAAATAATGCCAGGAAATCTAGCCTAACTTCCACGGAGAAATCCCCATCCCCACGGATTTATTTTCTAGACAATTCAATACCGGCAAAAAATTACTCCAGACAATTACCCTCAATATCTCCACGCGTAAAATTGAGACGGAAAAGAGAAAGCAAGACATATAAAAAGGATTTTTGTATTGGAATTCCGGTAAATTCCCCCATTGTAAAATTTCCCCTGACAATTTCACCCCTGGTAACTTCCTCTCCATGGAAATTTTCCCGTGGAACCCCTCCCCCCAGCAGAAATCCTCCCCGCCCGAAAATGTATGAACACTTCCTAATATAAAAAAATGCGTAAACAATGGGCAAATATTATAGCTCACAAACCGTTTCCCTGGGGCTATGGAGGGGGGAGGGTCATGTTATATCCAACTATGGATCTTTCAACTATGATGAAAAAAATGGCTATCTCAAAATTTTGATCAGATGGTTTTGAGAAAAAAGGGGTGGAGAGGATCTAGTTGCCCTCCAATCATTTTAGTAACTCAAAAAGAGCACTAGAACTTTTGATTTCCGTTCAAATGGGCCCTCTCACGATGTTCTAGGACCACTGGGTCGATACGATCAACCCTAGGAAAAACAACAACAAATAAACACGCATCCGTGATCTTTCTTCCGGTAAAAAAATATAAAATTCCATATTTTTTAGATAGAGGTTGAAACTCTGGAATAAGGTTTTCTATTACGTTGAATCTGATAGTGTAATTTTCATAAACATTCATGAACTTTTAGGGGGTGTTTCCCCCCTTTTTGGAAAACTAGGCAAATTTTCTCAGGTGCGTAACTTTTGATAGGTAATATTAAACTTGATGAAACTTATATATTTGAAATCAGAATTAAAATCTTATTCTTTTGATGTATCTATTGGTATCAAAATTTTGATTGGATGTGTTCAGGGGAAATGGTGGGCGTTGAAGGGGTGTCAGTTGCCTTAGAATAACTTTCGATTATTAAAATGGGAACTAGCCATTTCAATTTCCAATCGAATGAGTCCTTTCTGAAGTTTCTAGGACAACGTTGTCTATACAAAACCTTATATCCCCCCAGGGCATAACTTACAACCCTTGCTCTGAGGGCTGTGGGGGAGTTGTCATCCTCAAAGACCTAATTTCCAGAACTTAAAACTTTTGTGTAATAAAATGGCTGTCTCAAAATTTTGATTGGATGTGTTTGGGTAAAAGGTGGGCGTGAGAGGGGGTTAGAACCCCTCAAATCACTTTCGACTTTAAAAAAGACACTAGCTCCTATAATTTACAATCAAATGAATCTTTTTTGAAGTTTCTATAACAATGCCTTCTATAAAAACCTTATATGCCCCCAGGGTATAACTTAAAACCCTTGCACTGAGGGCTCTGATGGGGTTCTCATCCTAAAAGACCTAATTTCCAGAACTTTTGACTATGTTGAACAAAATGGATATCTCAAAATTTTGATTGGATATGTTTGGGGAAATGGTGGGCGTGAGAGGGGGGTTAGTTGCCCTTCAATCAGTTTTGACTATTAAAAGGGCATTAGCCCTTTCAATTTCCAATCGAATGAGCCCTCTTTGAAGTTTCTACAGCATCACTTTCTATAAAAACCTTATATGCCCCTAGGGCATAACTTACGACCCTTGCCCTTGGGGGGGGGGGGGTTGTCATCCTTAAAGACCTAATTTCCAAAACTTTCAACTACATTGAATAAAATGGCTAAAACGGCTTCACCCAAATAATCCCTAAACGTCATTTCAGCGTGTTCCTTTTGTTTGGCATCTCTGCGCTGACACATTTCAAATTACTAAGAAACCTGATTACCGCGCTAAAACAATTCATCGCTAAGATCTAAACATTCGCTTTGAGACAGTTCTCTTTAGAAACAACAAATTAATTCCCCTTCGTGTCAAATCAATTCTCTTTAGAAACAACAAATTAATTCCCCTTTCATGTCAATCAATCAATCATGACATCATCTTTCATGTGTGATCTAAACTGTGCCTCGGAAACATTCTCTTTGGAAATACATCAAAGACATTAATTAACTTGACGTCATCTGTCAGACATTAATTAACCTTGACAAAAACCATAAAAACAGACATAAATGTGAGAAAGTTCCTGTTTTTCAAATTCTCAATTACAAAGACAATAAATTGATGTTGACATCCATTAAAAACATCAAATAAATCGATAAACCCACATAACCATTCAAGAAAACAGGCATAAATTTGACAAAGTTCCTGTTTTTTCATTTTCACTGACAAAAACCATAAAACAGACATTAATTTGAGAAAGTTAATGTTTTTCAAATTCTCCCTGACAAAAACCATAAATTGATGTTGCCATCCATGAAAAACATCAAATAAATCGACCAACACACATAACCATCCAAGAAAACAGACATCAATGTGAGAAAATTCCTGTTTTTCATTCTCACTGACAACAACAAACAGACATAAATTATGTGAAAAAAGTTGTAGGTGGCAGCAGGGGTGCTTGATCGGAGATATTAGGGCGTCTCTACTGACGTATTAGAGGTCATTCAAGGTTAGTAAGCTTTATGACACGGCTGAAGCTTAAACGAATGTAAACCTAGTATATTCATAATATTCACTAAGCTGTATTATTAATCCATTGAGTAATTTCTAATCCAAAACTGCAGGATAGTTTTTATTTGCATTATTTTAGGATTTAATATTATTTAATTACAACTAGTAATAGGCTAGCCTCAATTTATGATTAAATAAAAAAACAATTTTTTTTAACTGAAGGTATGGAACGACGTTAAAACTTAAAACGAACAGAAATTATTCCGTATATGAAAGGGGCTGTCCCCTCCTCAACGCCTCGCTCTTTACGCTAAAGTTTTTTATTGTTTAAAAAAAAATAAAAATAGAGTTGTGAGAAAGTCAAACTTTAGCGTAAAGAGCGAGGCGTTGAGGAGGGGACAGCCCCTTTCATATACGGAATAATTTCTGTTCGTTTTAAGTTTTAACGTCGTTCCTTACTTTCAGTTAAAAAATTTGCTTTTTTTATTTAATTTTTGAACGTTTTTGAATTATTGCAGGTTTTGATTTTGGCTCACCGTCCATGAATAATTAAAACAAAACTTGAATATTAGTATTACTTTTATTTGGTTAAATGGCTTTCTCGAAACCTGTTTAATTTTATTTACGAACGTTTTTATTAGTAAAAAATATACGTAATTTACGAATTAACTTACGTAACGAACTTCTATATTCATATATTTTTAATACGTATATTAGAGGGTTCGCCTCCTAGTAAATACCTTTCTCTTTAAGCTAAAGTTCGAATTTTGTTCTAATTCTTTAAAAATGACCCTCTTAATCACAAATGCCGTTAATTAGAATAAATAGCTCTTATGAAAGTTCTAAATAATCTTTGGCTTAAAGAGCGAGGTATTGACTAGGAGGTGAAAAGTTTTAAGTTTTAACTCTGTCGTTTTAAGTTTTGATGTTGCTCCTTACTTTCAGTTGAAAAACTTGTTTTTTTATATATAATTTCTGATCTTTTTTTAAATAATGCTGGGAAATCCGGCGCCCCCTTCACAGGAATTTTCCTTCCCCCATTAAAACTTCCTTCATAGAAAGATCCTCCCACATAACCCCCGATACACTCCCCCTCCCAATACCAGAAAAAATCCCCCCTGAAAACGTCTGTATACTTCCCAATAACCAATACTATATGTTAACATTGGGTAAAGTTCATAGCTTTCAGCCCTCCCCCGGGGACTTCGGGGGATTAAGTCATCCTAAAAGACATATTTATCATATTTTTGACCATGCTGAACAAAATGGCTATCTCAAAATTTTTATCGGGTGACTTTGAGAAAAAATGAGCGTGGGAGGGGGCCTAGTTGCCCTCCATTTTTTTGGTCACTTAAAAAGGTCACTAAAAATTTTAATTTCAGCTTGAATTAGCCCTCCGACGGTATTCTAGGACCACTGGTTGGATACAATCACGCCTGGAAAAAAAAAAATAAGCATGCATATTTGAAGTTTCTTCTGGCAAAAGATAGATAATTCCACATTTTCGCCCATAGGTTCTTCAAACCTCTACGCTATGATTCTTTTATGCGTTGAATCTGGTGGTGTGATTTTCGTTAAGGTTCTATTGCTTTTAGAGGGTCTTTCCCCCTTTTTTTGAAAATCAGCCAAATTTTCTCAGGCGCGTAACTTTTGATAGGTAGGACTAAACTTGATGGAACTTATATATTTGAAATCAGCATTAAAATCTGATTGTTTTGATGTATCTATTGGTATCAAAATTCCGTTTTCTACAGTTTCGGTTAGAATTGAGCCGGGTCACTCCTTACTTGCAGTTCGTTACCACGAACTGTTTGATAAGGAAAGAGTTAAAGAGAGATGAGCAGAACATTCTGAGAACATTTTGAGTGCTAAACCGTGATAAAGGTACGGGAAATGATCAGAGGCAGAGCTCTCGCGTCGCCTATAATAAAGAGCCATAGACTTCAATGTATTATAATTACTTTTCCCCAGCATCACTTCATGTAAAAGAGCTGGTCTTTATAAGCTTCGGAAGGGTTTCATTTGATTGGAAGTTAAAAGTTCTTTTAAGCGTCGACTGCCCTTTTTAAGTGTCAAAAGTAATTGGAGGGCAACCAGTCCCACTCTTACGCTCTTTTTTCCCCAGACATGCAATCGAGACATCAATCAAGACATCCAATCGTACCCCCACCCACACATCCCCCAGAACAAGGGCCGTGAGTTATGGAAGTTGCAAAACCACTTACTTTTTCTTTTAAAAACATATTTTCGGGAAAATTTTTTTTATCAATTCTGTTGGTATTTAATTTCCTAAGTTTTGGTTAATATAATGGGTATTTCTCTAGTTTTTTACGTCTTTGGATTAAGAATTAAAGTATCCTTTTCTAATTTATTACTTCTAGATACTGTCTTTCTGACAACCAGGATACAAATAGGGTTTTTTAATTTATATTAATATCCCCCTCAACATTCACGGGCAAAATCAAGTCTGCCAGATGACAGCCGCTGCAGGACTGTGCCACGCGTGGCGGAGCCGTGCGATACCCCTGGCGTTTCGAGGTATACACCAGGTGGCGGACAGAAGGAAACCCTACGTTTTTTATGGGATTGTTCCTCAGTCTTGCTTGTTTCTCTCCGGTAAGTAGTCATAATAACATAAAATCAATATACAAAACTAATTAGTTAAAGTGCTTTTCGTCTGTAAAAGTTCAAACATTAATAATTTGATGACTCCCAAAGACTACTACCCCTTTTAGGGGTCTAATTTTCAGGTTCACGTGCACAATCACGTCCGCAAAGTGACATATGCCAAGCGTGGCAGAGCTGTGCCAAGCGTTGTGGAGACTGTGCCATGCGTGGTGGAACAGTGTGGCACACACGGCGCTTCAAGATATACACCACGTGGCAGTTTTCCTCTCGATGTGATAAATCTGGCAATCGTGTTTTGGCCAGAAATTTAGTGTTGTGACATTTTTTCCTCCTATTAGCAGTTCCTGCTACCTAGCAGATCATATAGCCTTAAAGTATTATAAGTAGACTACTATAGTATTATATATTTTATTAAAGTATTTAGGTAATGGAAACTGTTTATGTATAGCGGCTCAATTTCGTTTATGTACGACAATCGTATATTATTCTCCTTCCAGTATGTGTTGCACAGTGTTAGTGTTGTGTGATAAAAGCCTATGTGTATGTGTGTGATTAGTCTGTTCTTCTTTTTTCTTTACTTGATGGTCATTCAAAAAGCGAGGATTTTTGTTAAATAAATAATTCATATACCTTTTAAAATAGCTTTACAGGGTTTGAGAGACTCTGTTGTTTTATTCTGTTTGATTTTTTCTTTACTTGATGGTCATTCAAAAATCCAGGATTTTTGTTAAATAAATAATTCTTATACCTTTTAAAATAGCTTTACGGGGGTTTAAGAGAATCTATTGTTTTATTCTGTGTGATTTTTTCTTTACTTGATGGTCATTCAAAAAGCGAGGTTTTTTCTTAAATAAATAATTCTTATACCTTTTAAAATAGCTTTACGGGGTTTGAGAGACTCTATTGTTTTATTCTGTGTGATTTTTTCTTTACTTGATGGCCATTCAAAAAGAGAGGATTTCTGTTAAATAAATAATTCTTATACCTTTTAAAATAGCTTTACGGGGTTTGAGAGACTCTGTTGTTTTATTTTGTGTGATTTTTTCTTTACTTGATGGTCATTCAAAAAGCGAGGATTATTGTTAAATAAATAATTCTTGTACCTTTTAAAATATCTTTACAGGGTTTGAGAGACTCTGTTGTTTTATTCTGTGGGATTTTTTCTTTACTTGATGGTCATTCAAAAAGCGAGGATTTTTGTTAAATAAATAATTCTTAAACCTTTTAAAATAGCTTTGCGGGGTTTGAGAGACTCTATTGTTTTATTCTGTGTGATTTTTTATTTACTTGATGGTCATTCAAAAAGCGAGGATTTTTGTTAAATAAATAATTCTTGTACCTTTTAAAATAGCTTTACGGGGTTTGAGAGACTCTGTTGTTTTATTTTGTGTGATTTTTTCTTTACTTGATGGTCATTCAAAAAGCGAGGATTATTGTTAAATAAATAATTCTTGTACCTTTTAAAATAGCTTTACTGGATTTGAGAGACTCTGTTGTTTTATTCTGTGTGATTTTTTTTACTTGGTGCTCATTCAAAAAAGCGAGGATTTCTGTTAAATGAATAATTCTTATACATTTTAAAATAGCTATACGGGGTTTGAGAGACTCTGTTGTTTTATTCTGTGTGATTTTTTTTTTACTTGGTGGTCATTCAAAAAGCGAGGATTTCTATTAAATAAATAATTCTTGTACATTTTAAAATAGCTTTACGGGGTTTGAGAGACTCTGTTGCCTGATTCCATGTGGTTTCTCTTTACTTAGTGCTCATTAAAAACAAAATTTTTGTCGTAAATAAGTAGTTCTTGTATCTTTTAAAAGAGCTTTACGGGGTTTGAGAGACTCTGTTGCCTGATTCCATGTGGTTTTTCTTTACCTGGTGCCCATTAATAACGAAATTTTTATGTTAAATAAGTAGTTATTATATCTTTTGAAAGAGCTTTAAGGGGTTTGAGAGACTCTCTTGCCTGATTCCATGTGGTTTTTATTTACCTGGTGCCCATTAATAACGAAATTTTTGTGTTAAATAGGTAGTTCTTGTATCTTTTAAAAGAGCTTTACGGGGTTTGAGAGACTCTGTTGCCTGACTCCTTGTGGTTTTTCTTTACTTGGTGCACATTAAAAAAGAAATTTTTTTGTTAAAGAAGTAGATCTTGTATCTTTTAAAAGAGCTTTACGGGGTTTAAGAGACTCTCTTGTCTGATTCCTTGTGGTTTTTCTTTACTTTATGCCCATCAAAAACGAAATTTTTGTCTTAAATAAGTAGTTCTTGTATCTTTTAAAAGAGCTTTATGGGGTTTGAGAGACTCGGATGACTGATTCCGTGTTGTTTTTATTTAATTGGTGCCCATTAAAAATTAAAGTTTTTTGTAAAATTATAAGTTTTTTTATATTTTAAAAGATATTTACGGGGTTTGAGAAACTCTGTTGCCTGATTCCATGTGGTTTTTCTTTACCTGGTGCCCATTAATAACGAAATTTTTGTGTTAAATAAGTAGTTCTTGTATCTTTTAAAAGAGCTTTACGGGGTTTGAGAGACTCTGTTACCTGATTCCGTGTGGTTTTTCTTTACTTGGTGCCCATTAAAAACGAAATTTTTGTCTTAAATAAGTATTTCTTGTATCTTTTAAAATATTTTTACGGGGTTTGAGAGACTATGTTTCCTGATTCCATTTTGTTTTTATTTACCTGGTGCCCATTAATAACTAAATTTTTATGTTCTATAATTATTTGTTATATCTTTTAAAAGTGCTTTATGGGGTTTGAGAGACTCTGTTGCCTGATTCCTTGTGGTTTTTCTTTACTTTGTGCCCATTAAAAACGAAATTTTTTTGTTAAATAAGTAGTTCTTTTATCTTTTAAAAGAGCTTTACGGGGTTTGAGAGACTCTGTTGCCTGATTCCTGGTGGTTTTTCTTTACCTGGTCTCCATTAAAAACGAAATTTTTGTGTTCGATAAGTAGTTCTTGTATCTTTTAAAAGAGCTTTACGGGGTTTGAAAGACTCGGTTGCCTGATTCCGTGTGGTTTTTCTTTACTTGGTGCCCATTAAAAACGAAATTATTGTCTTAAATAAGTATTTCTTGTATCTTTTAAAACAGCTTAACGGGGTTTGAGAGACACTGTTGCCTGATTACAAGTGGTTTTTCTTTACTTGGTGCCCAGAAAAACAAAATTTACAGTTTCCGTTATTATAAATGATGATTCTTTGGAAACAGCACCAACTACCCTTGTTTCCCAGCGTCCACAAACGGGGACAAAACGCAATGGCGATGTGCTGATAACCCAGAGTTGCAAAGATGATGTAACAGTTGTCTAAGGAAAGTTTAATGACATAATTTTCTACAGCAAAAATCCCAGACTTCCAAATCCAGCCCTTATCAGAGTAAAAAAAATTATAAAAGGAAGAATTCTTACCTTTCTGATGTTTGACCTACCTGAGACTTTCTATTGGGCTAGAACGCATGGCTTACCTTAGATGGCGATACTGTGTACAGGTGAAATACTTGAAAGACACTTCTCTAACAGATGGCATGTCAGTGATTTCATTATATTTTCACTGGGTTCTGGGATGAAAGATTAAAGATTTGTCCTCAATTGTGGTCGGTGGGAATGAAAGGGTTAATGTTCAAAATGACCAAGGGCATAGTCTACAGGTGAAGCTTTCAAAGAACACTGAGGGGAGTGCTGAATTATATCAAAACACGTTATGTGCATACCGGTTGTCAAAAGGGCGTAACTAAGAAATGACTGAGGGTATTAAGTTGGAACGTTAGAGAATGATGAGGGGGATGAGCAATTGACCAAAAATGCAATATTTACAAGCTAGTGCTACTACTACTACTACTAAAACCGCTACTGCTCCTATAACTACTGCTTCTGTAGCGACTACTACTAAGACTGAGGATATTAAAGTAAAAATTGAGGAAAGATTGAGCGGAAAGTTGAACTAAATCAAAACATACTATGTGCATAGAGATTGTCAAAAGGGAGTATCAGCAATATCTTAGGAACGGCTTACCATATCAAGCTCAAACTTCCAAGCATTATGAGATGGGTGTTCAACTGACCAAAAGGCAATATGCAATTACTAATACAGCTATTAATACAACTGTTACTATTGTTACTGCTATTACTAATAAAACCCTACTATTACTACTACTACCACCACTACTACTCCTCCTACTAATACTGCTAAGGTACTAGTACTAATAAGGCTATGGGTATGCGAGTGAAAATTTAAGTGAATATTGAAGGGAAAGTTGAAGTAAATCAAAACATACTGTGTGCATGCAGGTTGTAAAAAGGGTATATCTCAGGAAAAGCTTGCATGATTGAGTTGAAATGTCGACCTAAGCTGAAAAGTAAAATAGGTACATAGAAAAATGCTTACTATATTCACAGTCACGCGTTATAAAATGAACTAACTAAAAAATGGACTTTTCCTCTCAGCCCGCTAGCCGCAGCACGCGGTGGGGGTTACTAGGGGTGGTAAAGAATCTTTCCAGCCAATCCTTGAACTTACTAATCTACTGGCCAATCTCCCTAACTGTGCAATTTCTCCCTCGTGGTCTATTAAACACGTACGCAGTTAAGAGGACCCAAATTGCGTCAAAGAAAATAATAGGAAAATTAATATTTATTACTTAAGGAAGGGAAATAATTAAGGGGCCCAAAGAAATGAATCTGGGAGGGACATTTATCTGACAAAACTGGGACCAGGGGTTCCAACATAGCCCTTTGAATTTCCAATTGAATGAGCCTGTTTGGAAGTTTTTACGACAACGCCTTCTATAAAAACCGTATAGGTCCCAGGGCATAACTTACAACCCTTGCCCTGAGGGTAGTGGAGGAGTGTCCTCCTCAAAAAAATATTTTCTATCTGGAAATAAACTACGCTGAACAAAATGTCAATCTCAAAATTCTGATTGGATGTGTTTGGGGGAATGATGGGCGTGAGGGGGGGGGCTAGGGACCTTCCAATGACTGTCAACTATTAAAAAGGGTAAGCGCCCGTCCAATTTCCAATTGAATGAGCCTGTTCTGAATTTTCTAAAAGAACACCTTCTATGACTAACATTTATTGTCCCCAGTACCGAACTCACTCACCGAGATCAGTGGTTCGCGGAGGAGTGTCCTCCAGAAAAAAACATTTTCTATTGTTACATAAATTACGCTGAAAAAAATTGTTATCTCAAAATTGTGATTGGTTGTGTTTGGGGGACTGATGAGCGTGGGGGGGGGCGAGTTGCCCTCCAATCACTTTCAACTATTGAAAGGGGTACGATCCCTCCCAATGTCAAATCGAATGATCCGGTTTTGAAGTTTAGACATTAACGCCTTCTATAAATAACCGGATCTACACCCAAGACATCTCTTACCCCCAGTGCCCGTAGTGGTGCGGAGGAGTATCCTCCTGAAAAAAACATATTATCGTTTGACATTCACTAATATCAACAAAATAGCTATCTATAAATTTTGAGTGAATGGGTTTGAGGGAATGATGGGCGTTAAGGGAGCTATTTGCCCTCCAATCAATTTTGACTATGAAAAAGGGCACTAGCTCTTTGAATTTCCAATCCAATGAGCATTTTTTGAAGTTTCTATAACAACACCTTCAATAAAAACCTTATATACTCCCAGGGCATAACTTACAACCCTTGCCCGTAGGGTTGTGGGGGAGTGTCCTCCTCAAAAACATTTTCTACCGGGAAATCAACCACACTGAAACAAATGGCTATCTCAAAATTTGATTGGATTTGTTTGGGGGAATGATGGGCGTGGGGGGAGGGCTAGTTGCCTCCGATCACTTTTGACTATTAAAAATGGTAGTAGCCCTTTGAATTTCCAATCGAATGAGCCTGTTTGGAAGTTTTTACGACAACGCCTTCTATAAAAACCTTATATGTCCCAGGGCATAACTTAAAACCCTTGCCCTGAGGGTGGTGGAGGAGTGTCCTCCTCAAAAACATATTTTCTATCTGGAAATAAACTACGCTGAACAAAATGGCAATCTCAAAATTCTGATTGGATGTGTTTGGGGGAATAATGGGCGTGGGGGTGGGGCTAGTTGCCCTCCAATCCCTTTCGACTATGAAAAAGGGCACTAGCCCTGTGAATTTCCAATCGAATGAGCCTTTTTTGAAGTTTCTACGACAAGGCCTTATATAAAAACCTTATATGCCCCCGGGGAAGAACTTACAACCTTTTTATGTCTGCCTTAAAGACCTAAGGTCCAAAACTTTCAACTAGGTTGAATTAAATGGATCTCGACACTATTGATGGTATTTGTTGATTGAACTGTGGGACGTGTGCGGGGAGTTATGGGACTAAACCTCCCTAGTGACGCGGAACCATTGCACTCGAACTTAAAATTTAAACTCGACTTATCACTTGTAAACCGTTATCCTAAAATTATTTTAATAAAAACATTAAATTACCCCAGGTCATAAATTCTACCAGTGGCCCTGAAGACTTTGGGGGGAGGGCCCTGCTCAGAGGTACAATGTCCTGAACTTTGAACTGAGTGGAATAAAATGGCTCTCTCCAAATCTTTATTGGATGTGTGTGGGGACATGGTGGGCGTGGCCGGCGGGTGAGTTGTCTTCCAATCACTTTCGTCGATTAAAAAGGGCACTAGCCATTTCAATTTTCAATCGAATGAGCCATTTTTAAGTTTCTACGACAACGCGTTCTATAAAAACCTTATATGTCCCCAGTGCATAACTTACAACCCTTGCTCTGAGGGGTGTGGGGGGCTTTCATCCTCAAAGACCTAATTTTCAGAACTTTCAACTACGTTGAACAAAATGGCTATCTTAAAATTTTGATTGGATGTGTTTGGGGAGAAATGGACGTGAGAGAGGGGTTAGTTGCCTTCCAATCACTTTCAACTACAAAAAAGGTACTAGCCCTTTGAGTTTCCAATCGAATGAGCCTTTTTTTAAATTTTCACGACAACGCTTTCTATAAAAACCTTATATGCCCCAAGGCATAACTTACAACCCTTGCCCTGACGGCTGTGGGGGAGTGTCCTCCTCAAAAACATAATTTCTCTCTGTAAATCAACTACGCTGAACAAAATGGCTATCTCAAAATTTTGATGGGATGTGTTTCGGGAAATGGTGGGCGTGGAAGGGTTGTTAGTTGCCTTCCATTCACTTTTGTCTATTAAAAAGGGCACAAGCCACTCCGATTTCCAATTGAATGAGCCCTTTTCGAAGTTTCTGCGATTACTTCTTCTATACGAAGCGCCGTGGTCTAAAGGAAAAAAATAATAAATAATACATTGTGCGGATATCGTTCTTATATGCCCCCAGGGCATAACTTAAAACCCTTGTCCTGAGAGTCGTGGGGGAGTGACTTCCTCAAAAACATATTTTCTATCTGGAAATCAACTACGCTGAACAAAATGGCCATCTAAAAATTTTGATTGGATGTGTTTCGGGAAATGGTGGGTGTGGAAGGGGTGTTAGTTGCCTTCCATTCACTTTTGACTATTAAAAAGGGCACAAGCCACTCCGATTTCCAATTGAATAAGCCCTTTTCGAAGTTTCTACGACAACTTCTTCGGTACGAATTGCCCTGGTCTAAAGGAAAAAAAAGTAATACATTGTGCCAATTTTGTTCTTATATGCCCCCAGGGCATAACTTAAAACCCTTGCCCTGAGGGTCGTGGGGGAGTGACCTCCTTAAAAGCATACTTTCTATGTTGAAATCAACTACGCTGAATAAAATGGCTATCTCAAAATGTTGATTAGATGTGTTTCGGGAAATGGTGGGCGTGGAAGGGATGTTAGTTGCCTTCCAATCACTTTCAACTATTAAAAAGGGCAAAAGCCATTCCAATTTTCATGTTCTTTAAATCATTGAACTTATTTTTGCCACGGGAAATGCAATGATCCCGGATACCATTGCCTAATTTATAAAACAAACAAGACAGCATTGGAACTATTCGCCCAGAATTTTAACTTCCAGATAATTTTAAAGAAACCTCTGAAACAATCGTTTATCAGAATACTCCCAGATTTTAGCCTAGGCCTGAAAAGGATTTGTCATTGTTTTGCTTATCCATTTTAATTTGCTTTTATTGTTTGGATGATGGAATATTGGAGCATAAAGTTTCATTATAGTAAAATAGTAGACATATACGCTCGAATTTGTTCATGGGAGGGGGGGGGATAAATTGCAAAAAAATGAATTTTCTGTAAAATTTAGCAATAAAAAATAAAAGCAAAGCCCAAAAAGTAAATTATATAGAAAATGCAATAAACTATAGGGAAAATATTTAAAAATCTGAAGACACCAGGGGATTGAACTCATCTCTGTCGCAACGGAATCAACTTGGAAACATCCGACTGGAAGCATGCCAATTACCGAAAATGTAGAGGATGGACAAGGATTCTTTTTATTTTGTTAATAGATAAAAAAAAGAAAAGAATATTTCAAAATCTGGTTGGGGGAAAGGGGGCATTTTTGTAATTTTCTATTTTTCGATGAAAATAACAATAAATATCCCCCCCCCCACTTTAATTGGCGCACCTGTTGATAAGCTCGCTATCTATCTTTATCTACTGATATGTTACTGTTTTCATATTAAATATTTGCACAATGGAGAAATTTTGCCTCATCTGGTAAATATACTTAAACAGTTACCAAAAAACTTCCACTGGATCAGTAACAGCAGTAAAACCTTCAAACAGCAGCTGCGTCATTTGTATGTCGTGAAATGCAGGAGCGCCAGAACAGATTTCTGCCTCTGGTGGCGGTATTATGGAATCCTTTTTTGTCACTTCGATATAAAACGGTCGATTCTAAGATCTTGCAAGAGGACATTCAACTAGCTGTGCATAAATCCTGGCTCTGGAAGGAACGGATAAGAATTCCTCCTTAAATAGAAATAATAACAACTTAAAGCAGAATTTTGATAGTACTTGGACACAGAAATATTATTCAATGTGACAAATTACACTGGTTAATTAATATTGGAGCTCAATTTTTTCATTGTGTTGCGGGTTCAGGTTTTTCATTGTGTTGCGGAGCAGCACTACTACATTGTAAAATTTTTTTTACCGTAATTCCAAATTATGATATCGATTGGGATTCCGTACCGTGATGTCGCAATCCGCAACTCTGCAGAATAAAATTTCGTATTTCATCAAGGCTTCTTTGGGATTAGCTCAGAAAACGGTTTTTAGTAATCATCTAAGATAATCACCAAAAGCCATTTTATAAGCTGATAACAAGGGGAGGATCAGCATAGTAATTTATGTTCTGCTCTGAATTGAACCAATAAGAATTCCTCCTTAAATAGAAATATATAATAATTTAAAATAGACTTTTGATAGTATTTGGAAACAGAAAGAATATTAACTGGTAGAAATTACATTAATCAATTAATAATGGAGCTCAATTTTTTCATTGCGTTGCGGGTTCAGGTTTTTCAGTGTGTTGTAGAGCAGCACTTGTGTCGTTTAACTTTTTTCTTTTATCGTGATTTCGTATCGTGATGTCACAATCGGCGGTGCTGAAGAATTAAATTCTTGCATCTCTTCAAGGCTTCTAGGAAATATTTCAGGTATAGTCAATCTGGAAATCCCAAATTCTAATATTTTACCGTGATCAGCAGCATGTAGCCCTGTAATAGTGAGAGGTAGAAATTCAAACATATTTTGCAGAATCTTGAGCTCACGGAATCAATATCAATACATGTGTTTATAAGATCATTAAAGTATTATTTTCTTTTTCCCTGAAAAGACTATGTCAATATAAAACGAACAGAAATTAATTAAAAAAACTTTTTTCATAAAATAAGTTTTTCAAAGAAAAGTAAAGAAACTCCATTAAACGAAAAATGAGCAAAAATAAAATCAAATAATCCACCAAGTGTGAAACTACCACAAATCAGCATCGATAAATAAATAAAACCCAAAACGAACCGAAGTTACAATAAATAACTGAGTCAAACTCAAAACGAGCAGAAATTAACATAAGTTGGGCGCAAAACTCCTATGCCTTTTCAAGGCCAGAACAAAATTTGCACTTTACTAAAAAAAACTACAGATGAATGTGCATTGTCAGTTTAATAAACATATACTGATATTGAGTAATCAAAATGTTAATATTATTTGATTTATTAAAGTTATAAAAGTAAAAACATTTATATTTTTTCAGTAAAGTGCAAATTTAAAATGCCAGTGCGACGGTCAATTTAATGGAGCCCAGCAGGAAATATCTGAACTTCTTGATCGTCATGTACCCTATATTGCCTTGACAGGCCCAAATACTGAACTTTGTTATAGAACATAGTGACAATTCATCTCTTTGGATAGTTTAGCTTTTCAATATCTTTGACGAAATATAAGTGTTCTTCTTTTCATCTAAAAAGCATCTGCCACCCTTAAAGGAAAATTTCCTTCAATTGAAAACAGCCTTAAGCTCCGAAACCATTCACGGACTCGGTAAACTGCTAGGGCTGAAACCATACAAGCAGTAGCTACTCAGTTGTAAGCAATAGTTTCAGCCATTTACGAAGCCAAACATAAAGAATACCGATGTGATGTCGAAGGCGCCAGCTAGCTGCCTTCTGAAAAGGATTTTAAACTTCAAATTTATTGCTTGCCTAATCCTTATGAAAAAAAAAAATCATGCACAAGATTAGGATAGCAACAGCAAAACTTGAAGAAGACCAGATAAACATTATCGACACAAAAGAGATGCTTGAAGCTATGAAGAAACTTTCCGAAAGGATATCGGAGGATGAAATAAACAGTTTCGTTGACAGTGCAAGTGTTTGCCAGAATGAGAGAAGTCAATGCAGAGGCACATATCGTCAGAAATCATCGTCGGAGACTTGGACCATCTCCTTTTGACAGCTAAGATCTCAAGGTATCGGTTTTAAAGACAACATTTTAGAATCTCGCTCGAAAGGTTGACAACAATGATGGGAGATAATCTCGGAACTTGGCCAGTTAATTTTTAGCCTATTTAATCCTAACTTTAACCTCATCTAAAAATTAAGGGTTTCGGTTGCAGATATTGAGCTAGCACCAACGTTTTTTTCCCAACCAAGAAAGATATATAGATTCTACTGCTTTTCAAGTAGAGCTTTAAGTTCTATTTCAAATTTGCCACAGTGCTACATGTTTCTAAGAAATCCTAGGGGAAAGAAACTGTTAGCAGCACCAGCTCAAGCAAGGCATTTGTTTTTGCGAATTGGCTGCGAAATCACCTGTTGCAGTTATGGGTGCCGAAAGAACATTTAGTAAGCTCAAGTTTATTAAAAATTTGCTGAGATCTGTCTGAGTTCATATCTGACTAGATTCCTTATGTTGTTGGTGAATGTAAAAGACCTCACCGGAGCCAATGACTTAAACAAGATTGTCTAGCGATGGTCCACTTTAAAGAACAGTTAAATACAAACATAACTGTCCTTACTCCTTAGTTCCGCATGACTTATTCCGTTTTAGCTTCTTGTTTGTCTCCGAAGAAGAGTATAAATAATAAAAGGTTAATTATAATAAATTTTCACTAGTCGTATAATGTAACCTAGGAGTCGTTTTAAAGATTGGATCTCACCCCCTGGCCTTGGTGCGTCGATTAATCCCTGGCAGTATGATCAGAAGCAACAGTAATAGTCTGCAAATAGTGTATTTTGATTATTTAAAAATCTCCCACAAAAAAAACTGTAAGTTTCAACATCAAACACCAAAGTGTTCTTTAGATATTGCTGATACACCTTTTTGACAACCTGCATTAATAAGGCGTGATGTGATCCAGCTGACCTTCTTCATTCAAAATCCCCTGAACGTTTCACCTTCATACCCACAGGCATAGTTGTAATAGCAATCATTTTGAACCAAACGGCTATCTCAGAATTTCTATCGGATGCATTTTGGGAAAAGAGGACATGGGAACGGGGGAAAGGCTAGTTGCCCTTCGATTACTTTTGACTCTAAAAAACAGTGCTAGAAACTCTGATTCCCAATCTAATGAGCCACCTTCAAAGTTTATACAACCACCGATAAAAATACAACTTCGATAAAAACAATATATGTTAATAGTGGACCACTATTGAACCTTATAGTCCTTGCCCCGAGGGCGATTAACTTTCGACGTTTCTGCGATAACTCCTTCTACATGAAATGCCCTGGTCTGAAAAAAAAATTACACTGTGCCCACATCGGTCTTTTTTTAGGCAGCGCTTTTGCGCTGCCTAGGATCGGACAGAAATGCATTCAGATTTGACAGGTGCTGAAGCGTGGGAATTTTTAAAGTTTAGGTCACGAGTTCTCTTTGTTTATAATCCACAGCTTAACTAGGACCTGGGTCACCTATTTCTTCAAAATGCCTTTTTCTTGCTGGTTTGATGTGGTTCATGTATATACTCGATTTGTCATGATATTGGGTAGAAATACATTCAGCCTTAACAGAAACTGATGTGATTGAATTTTCAAAGCTCAAGGCAATTGTTCCCTTTTTAAAAAATTCATATCCTTTCTAGGACATCAGTCACCCCTTTCTTCAAAATACTTTTTTCTTGAATTTAATCGGGGGAAATATTTTCTGCATCGAACGGCACTGACGCGCCCGTATCTTTAAGACTTCTGTCAAGAGTTTCTGAACACGGGTTCTTAGCACCAAATTCAAAGTATCATCCTCGCGACTTTTAAACAGCTTCAGTATTTTCTTACTTTTTATAAGTCAATAACTTTATGAAATGAGTAGTGCTTTTAGAAACCTTGGAAAATGCTAGCTAGGACACAATTAATAATGCAGGTTAATTGAAACAAGTTGACTAGGACAATAAATGCAGGGTCAGGACCCGACATAAATTACCCAACTCATTACCCAACAATTTCCATTTTTAGGCGACATTCGCGGTAAGTTCAATTAAATATTCTGATTACACAGTTTGCAGCTGACACTTTTTTGGCGTTAAGATACGCATTGTTACGGAAACCCAACTTTGATCTTTTGGGTTGTCTACCTGCTCAACACAGAACAGAAAGAGACAATTAAAATGCTAACTGTCCCCAGTCATGTTATTTATATCATCCCAAGTCGGCCTAACCTGTTTGAAAAAAAAAACTTAAAAAAAGAATGTTCAATATTAAATAGTGTTGCCATTTCCTGATTGCCATAAAACTCTTCCATATAAGACGTATGTGCAGCATTACTTCTTTCGAAACTGGGAAGCTGAATTTATAGTTTATATTTTTGATTTTCAAAAGTAGGGTAGGTATTGATGACCTTATCCATGTCGCCAAACCTTTGTTTTTTTAACCAAGGTATGGGACACGCGGCAGGCCTCTATATATAGATTCTCATTATCGCTTATCTTCTAAACTCAGACAATTTGAGCCTTTTCTGGATGCCAATGGACCTTAAATTAGAAGTGGTGCCTTTGTAAAATTCCATTTTATTTTTATTGGACCTTTAAATTTTGCCTCGACTTGTCTTTTGTCATTATGAAAGACATATTGCCGAACCTTTGTTTCTTTCAATTGTTCAGGTGGTGGGACAAAAACTTGTTTCTCTTCCAACGATTTATCTAGTCCAGGTTTTTGATTTTACAAGGTATGGAAGGTATTGACAACCATCTTTGTTTCTTTTAATTGTTCAGGTGATGGGAAAAACTTCTTCTTTTGCCTTGGCTTGTCTTTTGTCATTATGAAAATAGCTGAATCTTTGTTTCTTTCAATTGTTCAGGTGGTGGGATAGAAACTTTTTTTTCTTCCAAAGATTTATGCAGTCCATAGTTTTGATTTCAAATTTATGGTCGGTACTGATTACTTTATCCATGTCAAAATCCAAAACCCAATCACCATCGCTATCATTTTCAATTTGTTTGCTTCGTTGTACCTTGGCTTATATGTCGGAATTATAAAATTCATATCGCCGAATCTTTGTTTCTTTTAACAAAGGTATGGTAGGCACTGATGACCTTATCCATGTCAAAATCCCAAACCCAATCATCATCGCTATTGTTTTCAATTTTGACAAGTTTTTATTCTCGCTGTCCAGGTTTTTCATTGACCTAGCCCAAACCCTACCTAGCCCAAATGGCTGGAAATATGTGAAAATGCTTTGTGCTGGAAAAATGTGAAAATTTAAAAATCAATAATGTTATATGTAACCTCCCCCAACAAGAAAAATTAAACCATGCACGTCGTGTTTTTACCGATTTTTTTCGCCTCTGCGCTTTTTTCTGCATATTAAATTGTTTCCTCTTTCTTTTTAGATACAAGATGAATAAGATTTCACAGTTAACAAAAACCCATCAATTCTCAAGCACAATCCATAAACTTTTAAATTTAAGTCATTCTTCCGTGAAAATTGCCAACAGCCATTAATTCCAGGACAATGG